>NC_134831.1:167015228-167099439 GCF_004210375.1 Tachypleus tridentatus | reverse complement strand
AAACAGTGATCAATGTCCGACATTTTCATCATATCAGTTACAATTTCCTTGATTCCGAATGGTTTAAATAGATCCTAAAATATGGAATCACCTCTTTATATGACCCACTGGTGTCTTGAATCGGCAGTCAATCTCTTTCTTCTAATTCTAATTTTATCCTGCAATTTGACCCACACTTTAATTTAATGTTTCATCAGTTCTTGAGCCTGTCCAAATAACTCATATGAACCCTTATATCACCTCATACGATTAGACTGTTTTATTTATACGGATTTTAATTATTCAATATTAATATTATATTTATCTGTTTTATTCAACACATTCATTTACTTCATGATACATCATTTAGAACACATGTGTTTCAACCCTTTTTTCACTATCACTTCGGTACTTTCTTTTCTTATTAGTTTGCCAGTACTGTTTTAACTGATATTACAAATATCATTACATGTTAAGTTTTACATAAATTTTCTTTCGTAAATCGGAGACTCTTCTTATCCAGCACATTAAATATTTAAATTTGATTTATGTTTCTCATAAAATTTCAACAGTTGCTTCACAACTTATCTTTTAAAAAACATCCTGAAAAAAACGTATTTTTATATAAGTTAAACTGCAACCAGGCCTGAGAAAAGTTTGACTTGGCCTAAAAACCGTTTTATTTTTCATTAAAGAAACTCCTCACTGTTGGAGAATAAATAATGATCGCACATTTCTAGTTCATCGTCTCTATAAATTATTTATATCATAAACGAGTGACAGCTAATCATGTGGCTTTATTCTCTCTGGTCAGTAATTAAATATTAGGGACGGTGGAAAATAGCTTGATGTTTATTCCAAAAACACAAAACGTCATATTAAAATTATTTTCTTCATCCAAACCTTTTTGATTTCCAAGTGGTTAGGTTTTGCTATTGTCGTTATGTGTTAAGGTAAAGTTGAACACAAACGTTTTACCGTCACTATTTTTTTTTTATAAAGCTAAATTCTAAAACAGCAAACTGAACGCCTTCACATAATCCACGATGGAACAGCGGTAAGTTCAAGAAGTTAAAACATTTAAATCTGGGTAATTATACCCCAGCGAACACAGCAGACAGATAAACGTGGCTTTGTTCTTATGACAAAGAAATAAAGTGTTTAGATTTTTTATACCGTTCTGTCATGTCTGAGAAAGAAAACATTCTGTCGTCAAACTTCTTTATTATGAAACAATAATCTCTTCAGAACCAATGAATATTTGAAATATCTCAACATGATATAGTCCTCTTGGTTGTTATGTTAGAAACCTTGATGATCTTAATTGTACGTAACATATTGTTATACTTTGGTTTTATTTATTTTACTCAGTCATAAAGAAATAATGTTAAACACGTTTATTTAGAATAGATATCGTTTCAAGATTTTTGCTTTTCATTTTTGACCTCAACCTTCGATAAGCCAAACAAAAAGTTCTAATTAATCAAAAGCACCTAAACTTTCAGTAAAAGGTTTTAACAACTAGTTATTGAATGAGAAAGAAAATATTAGAAAGGACAGCAACAGCGAAAACAGAAAAATACTTGATGACAAAAAAAGGAATTCTATTCTACTTATTGCATTATTACACTAGGTGACGCTGCTTTAACGTTTGTACCTAGTAATGGGTTAGGTTTTTGGAATTTCGCACAAAGCTACTCGAGGGCTATCTGTACTAGCCGTCCCTAATTTAGCAGTGTAAAACTAGAGGGAAGGCAGCTAGTCATCACCACCCACCGCCAACTCTTGGGCGACTTTTTTACCAACGAATAGTGGGATTGACCACATCATTATAACGCCCCCACGGCTGGGACGGCTAGCATGTTTTGGCGCGACTCGGGCGCGAACCCGCGACCCTCAGATTACGAAGCGCACGCCTTAACGCGCTAGGCCATGCCAGGCCCATACCTCGTAATAAAATTTATTTCATTAAACATTTAATACATCTCTAAACTATATTTTTTAAAACTGTTTATCAAGTAACTATGGTAACAGTACTTGATACAGACGTAACGTAGGACCCCAAGGTCAGAGAATAACATATTCCACATAGATACATTAGAGCAGGGTAAACCAGAGTGCACCCTAGGGCGAAGATGATTCCCAAGTGCGAGGATGCCATGAATAATTAAAGCAAATCTATATTTTACATAAGAGTACATATTTTATATTTAAGTTTGCGAAAATGATTACATTTGATGCAAACACTGAAAAAGGTTAAGAACCACTGCATTAGAGGAAGACACCATTGTACATGATAAAGTCATGTTTCATCGGACAACAAAAAAAAAATTATATCACATTCACGAAATAATGTTCTATAATATCAACGGTCAGAACTAAAACATAAATACAGTAGTGGCGTATTACGAAAAAAATGCCACTAGGTATTAAATAAATTATTGACATTAGCTGGAGAATAACTCAAGCTATGACGCAGACAAACATCAATTTGAAAAATATCCTAACTCTTATCTGTTATCACACAACAAATTAAACACCTTAGTATCTTGTGTTGAATGTTTGATAATTTTTATATCTTCTTTTTCTGTTGTCCACAGAAAGGAAAGTACAATTTAGGAAAAAGTGAAAATTGTACAGATGAAGACTGTTTTCATTGTACTGGAAAGTGTTATTTTGCCGCGAACTGCTCTTAAGACCGAGGAGAAGTCGCTAGTAACATATGTTTTATTTAATGACAAAAAATGTGAAACAAGTTTCCATTTTCATTGTTCCGAATCTCGGGTTTACAAAAATTGTTAAAAGGAGAAATAATACATAAAACAGAAATAAAAAATTAAGGATAATTGTAATATATAAAGTATTTTTGTTTTGTTTGGTTTTGAACTTCGCGCAAAGCTTCTCGAAGGCTATCTACGCTAGCTGTCCCTAATGTAGCAATGTAAGACTAGAGGGAAGGCAGCTAGTCATCACCACCCACCGCCAACTCTTGGGATACTCTTTTACCAACGAGTAGTGAGATTGGTGGTCACATTATAACGCCCCCACGGCTGAAAGAGCGAGCATATGGGCGAGCATATTTGGTGCGTATATAAAATACAGAAGGTATTTGAAACGGTGAAGGTAATACTGGCAAACTGCCAAGAAACTGTAGTGTTTGTTTGTTTGTTTTGTAATTTCGCACAAAGCTACTCGAGGGCTATCTGTGCTAGCCGTCCCTAATTTAGCAGTGTAAGACTAGAGGGAAGGCAGCTAGTCATCACCACCCAATTGGGCTACTTTACCAACGAATAGGGATTGACCGTCACATTATACAACGGCTGAGGGCGAGCATGTTTACACGCGCGAAATACGACGCTACGCATCACTAGTGCCGGGAAACTGTAGTGAATAAAAACGTGTTGAAACATCACGTACAGAAAATGGCTACTTTAGCGTAAAATACATGGTTTGAAGACTGGTGGACATATCATTTTCTATCATAATGAATTTTTGTAGTTGACATCGTAACAGAAAATGTGTTTTACATTTACGTTTCAATAACATAAAAACATATATAAATTGTAAGAACATTTAAACGTTTTCTACACACTGTCTATTATACAGAACCTAAACAAAATTTCTGTTTCTAAGTATCGTAGTCCACGAAACAGTGTACTCAACATAGTCGTTTCTCTGATATCGTCTTCCGGACACTTTTTCGACTACTCTCCTCTCACCAAAAAGTGGGATTTAACTGTCACTCTTGTAGCGTAACCAAACTTTCATACTGCAAAGAGTAATTTTAAGTTAAAGTTATTCAATATGTAATTGTATGTTCTTCCTTCATCATGCTAACGTTACTTGGGTACAATGTATTTGGCTGTATAGTTTCTATAGTAATTAAGGTAAAACAAATTAAAACACTGGGAGAGGAATTTTATTAAACTTAGGACTTATACTCTGTTAGCAAGTTGGTTACGTAAAGTAAATCCTTAATAAAATGGATTTAATAAGTATTTTATTAAATTCGCGAAAAAAGTTCCAATGTAACGTGATATTGAAATTGGGAAATTATTAATATAAAGAATGAACTTTTCATTTAACGTTCTGTGATTTTACTCTCAACTAGAAAGCTTTACACCATTATTCCAATAGATGGCACTGCTTTACCTTATCTTCATGAACAAAGAAAAGAATGATATTTAAATTGTTTTAACTATAATACAATAATCTATTGAAAATGTTTTACTTCGGTATTTAACTTAATACCTTAGTTAGTTAGTTATCACCATTAGATTCCATCAAGGAACATAGGGCCGCAATCGCTTGCGGATTCCTCAACAGGTATTTGAGTGAGTAGGTTGTTAGCCCATTGCACCGAGCCGTTTCTAATTTAGTAGTGTAAGACTAGAGGGAAGGCAGCTATTCATCGCCAACTCTTGGGCTACTCTTTTACCAACGAATAGTGGGATTGACTGTCACATTATAACGCCCCCACGGCTGGGAGGGCGAGCATGTTTGGTGCGACGCGAACCCGCGATCCTCGGATTATGAGTCACACGCCTTACTTACTTGGCCATGCCAGACCCAACTTAATACCTTACAAAATATAATTTTTTTATATTGAATATATCTCGGTAATTTAAAAACATCCATCTTATTCTTGGAAAGCCAATGTTTTTCTAATGTTTCTTTTCGTTCAGTCCCTGGCAACTTTGAGAGTTTGTAATTCTAAATTACGGGGTTCACTTTCTATTCTAATCATATAGAAGTAGACTGTCGTACAGCTACAAAATTAGAAATGAACAAATACATTTATTTGTTTTATTTGTTACTCTATTGATAATAAATTCCGTATAAATATTTTTGTTTACCAACTGTTTTACTGTAGATCTTGAAGATTAGAAATATACGATAATATTTATAATATGAACCATGATAAGAACCTAAATTTAGCATTTATCAAATATAAAACTTTCATAATATATTTTGTTCCTTCTAATAATTTAATTTTAATAACTTGAATTGTTAATCTTTTTAATAACTTATATAAAATAATTGTTTACATTTAATGATAAAAAAAAGTATGATTAGAAATGTGAAAGCATATCTAACAAGTGATATTCTTTACCTCTAGAATGCTATTAAAGTTAAAGAATATTAAGTAACTTAAAAAATAGATTGATTTTAAAGTATAGGGCAGCATACAAAGTGTAGCTTCACTCGATTATTAAAGAAGGTTAAACAATATAAAGAACGTTAAATTTCTAATTCCTCGTTTTGTTTCCATAATTACACCATCTGTAAGAGTTCTAGTTCATCAATACGTTTTTTTTTCTTTTTTTTATTTCGTACGAAGCTATTCGTTCCTAATTTTGCAGTCTTAAACTAAAGGAAAGACAGCTTATAAAAACTACCTACCATCCCAACTAGCGGATTACACCTGGTCCAGTCGAACTGTGGGACATTCATAAACTGTTGAAATAATACAAGAACAAGTGTATACACTCTTCTTCCATCACCGATAGAATTCTATATTCTGTGAGAAAATTTTGATTGAAGGAAAGTTTTTTCCATTACATTAAATTTTTAGTCCTCGCCTTTCCCATATCTGTACACAATTATCAAACACCACCGACGTCCGTGTACAAAGACTTTTGAGAGACATCCTAAGAAATCCAAAAACATGGAGGTCCGAACAGTTACGTTTGGTGTCTATGAACGTTATATTATTAATTCCAGTTTGAACTTTTAGGTCCTGATATAGCAGACAGGATAACATGGAATTTTGTAGCTGATGGTATTGTATTACATTTTGTTTGACAGCGTTGAGCTCACCATTTCTCTTATACTTAACTAAACCTTTTACCTGCACCAAAAATACCTCGAAAAAAATCGTGGAAATGGCCTATAATTAATTTTATTAGAACAAATAATGTTATTTATTAGCCGAATTTGCAAACGAAACTCATAGAATATATCCAAGGTAATTGTAAGATAACAATAAAATACTGAATAGCAGATAATTCTTTTTTACAACAAATCGTTGAGACACTAATTTCTTTACATCAGTTTAAAGTGTCTGGTATAACAGTTTTCACTGATAATCTTCCTTCTCTTTGTTCAGTGTTTGATTTTAAAGTTTTTCTTCTTATTTAAAATATTTCTTTCCTTCAACCCAAGTTCATGGCCTTAAAGTATCACATCCACCGCAAGGCCCCCCGCTAGTGCAGCGGTATGTCTTCGGATTTACAACGCTAATAATCAGGGTTTTGATTCCCCTCGGTGGATTCAGCAGATAGCCCGATGTAGCTTTGCTATAAGAAAAACACACACATCCACCGCAACTCAAAATAATACCACCAAGAACCGTCGAACCATCAGACATTTCTACTGCATTTTATTCAAGTGTAAATATACAATTAGATTACGATCCTGATACTCAACTATTATAGTTGTATTTTAATGAGATGCACAGTTCTAAGAACATCACAACCAATCAGAATGATTCCAGAAACAGTTGACGTCAAGAATCAAATTACATTATTATAGAGATATGTAGAAAGACTCACACTGAGCCAAGAAAAACTGAGTGATTATTTGTTATTTACATGTAAAATTTTCTGTTAACGTGGCTCATCTAGTGGTGGAATAACTTTAAAACTGTAAGTGGAAATTAAGTTGTGTGATTAGGTTGGAATAGATAGTACCATATAAATAGTCAAAAAATATTTGAATCCCCGCACACACAATTTTTATGTAATGGATATACACAAATAGTTTATATATCAATAAATCGTCTAGAACACACGTAGCTATTGCAACATCAGAACAAACGAGCCTCGATGTGCGATATTATAGCTAATACTTAGTTATTTTAACTTTAGAATACACAGGTGTCTATATAGACATTTATTTTATTTCACCAAACGTATTGAAGCTGCTAAAATGATTTTTCTACCCTAAATCATATAGACACAATCTTTATTTCTTTGTTTGACTTTTAAATTTCCCATTAAACTACACGAGAATTATCTACGCTAGCTGTACCTAATTACGTTGTGTGAGATCAGAAAGAAGGCAAATAGTCATTAATATCAACCGCCAACTCTTGGCTACTCTTTTATTTACAAATCTGGGCTTAACCGACACTTATAATCTTCTTTGGCTGAATAGGCCAACAAGTTTCATGAGACGGCTATTGAAACTCGCTACCTTTAGAATTCGAGTCGAGCTCACTCACCACCTAGCCATAGCAGGACTGAACCCTTAGTTCAGTGTGATGATTGTTTGTTTGTTTGGAAATTTCGCACAAAGCTACTCGAGGGCTATCTGTGCTAGCCGTCCCTAATTTAGCAGTGTAAGACTAGAGGGAAGGCAACTAGTCATCACCACCCACCGCCAACTCTTGGGCTACTCTTTACCAACGAATAGTGGGATTGACCGTCACATTATACACCCCCACGGCTGGGAGGGCGAGCATGTTTAGCGCGACGGGGGCGCGAACTCGCGACCCTCGGATTACGAGTCGCACGCCTTACGCGCTAGGCCATGCCGGGCCGAGTGTGATGACAAACTACTGTTTGTCACATGACAGAATCATTTGTACCGAATACTAAAGCTCTACAGTTTCAAACATCTGAAACTCTTACCTAATTATTTGTAAAGTTTAATCTGTCGTCTTCTTTACTTGTACTTATTTAGAAAATTTAGAGATTAAGAATTTTTTTTTTCTTGTGAAGTTGTCACAGAACTGAGTTGCTCATCGTTTCGCTAATGTTTTAACGTGTACCGTAACATCGTGGTTTATGTGAGGATTTATGAAAACAACTATAGTGTAACGTTTACTGGTTTGCTGGTTTTGAGTGGCGAAACTTCAAAGTGACAGAGCTACAGTATGTGTGGAAAAACACCATGAGCCAAGATATTCTATTCTCAAGCGCTCGTCAGGGAACAGAACTCTCCGCTTCAGAAAAAGAATCCCACCGCAAAGATAGATTTATTTAACGTTGTTCTCGACAATACATAGATTGATAACAATGTAACGTGAAAATAACATATGTAACATTGACAATATTTGATAGAACTGTTGGACATATAGTATAATGTCTGTGTAATGACCAAACTAGTGTTTAATAAAAAAATTGGTCGGCACTTGCTTTTTTGATCTGGAATTTCGCGTAAAGCTATACGAGGGCTATCTGCGCTAGTCGTCCCTAATTTAGCAGTGTAAGACTAAAGGAAAGACAGCTGGCCATCATCACCCAACAACAACTCTTGGGCTACTCTTATACCAACGAATAGTGGAATTGACCATTACATTATAAAACCCTCACGGCTAAAAGGGCGAACATGTTTGGTGCGACGGGTATTCGAACCCGCGTAACTTCATATTACGAGTGGAACGCTTTATTCCACACGGCCATGTCGGGTCTGTCGGCAGTTGCAAATGGATATGAAGCGTAATATTTTACCAATAAATATTATAGCTCTTTAACAGAAGGCTTTATTATTGAGAATTACACATCGTGTTTTACAACCAAATATCATCAACACCCTCATAAATCTAGTGGACCATAATGTGTATTATTTTTTACATCTTTCATATGTGTGACAAAATAATAACATCAATTTTAAACATATTCTATCTTATAGTTATTATCATACTTCTTACCAGGTAATACATTCAAAAAATAGTTTTTATTAGTCACAAATTATTTAAGTTCTCGGTCCAGCTTTATTGATAGTTCAACTGTATATGTTTCAAAATAGACTCCATACGGGAATGTTTACAGTTAATTTATAAAGTGTAAGTGTTTTCTGTAGTTAATCGCTACACCGTGAGACTGCTTTTGATTTTTCATCATCAGATACACAAAATAAAATACTAATCAACTTCCTATACTTTACAATTTATATTTTGTTTATGGTTCCAACTTTTAAATAGTTCAACAATATAGGATTCTAAATAGACTAACACCAGAAGAAACACATCGTTATATCACAGTGCAAGAATATGTTTTCTATATAATACCTGGTCCATAATAATGCTGTAGGTACTTCTGTTTGAGATACGTTTAATATAATATGAAACGACTTCCTGTACTTGTTTGTTTGGTTCGTTTTGGAATTAAGCACAAAGCTATACAATGGGTTACTTGTTCTCTTCCCACCATGAGTATCGAAACCCGGTTTTCAGCGGTGCTTCCTGTATTTACTTCAACACGTTGATTCTATTTCAAATTCCAACATTAAGGCAATTACATGTAACTTGCTATATAATCAAAGTAAGAAACTAATTATCCGTAAATTGTCATAGGAGACTTTAATTCCTCACACACAAAGCTAAGAGGAAACAGAAACACGCATAGAGGGTCAATTCTAAAAAAGATTATTTCCATAAACAACATGCCCCCTAATTAACGACCATACACCTATACACTTTTCAGTTGCGAACGGCTCATATGTTGTTCTCTATTTCATCACAGCTCCCAAGGACACAGTAAACAGAATCTCTTGCTTTAGTGTACATGATGAAATCACCAGGGACCATTTCCCCATTTCCTGTGTAATTCACCAGCGCCATCCCACAGCGAGGTACACATACACTAAAACACTGGCTCACTTTCAATGCTTCACTAGATTTCTATCTACCACACTCAACTGAACATGTTAACAATAAAATAGAATTAGACAACTATGTTAAGCAAGTTACTGAAGTCATACACAAAGCCATTAAAAACACGATTCCAAAAACAAGGAAAAAAACGCTGATATAATCAGTGGACTTTAACACCGGAAATTCACTCACTAATAATCACACGTAGGCAGTTAAGACGAACACGCGACCCGATCATCGAACACAGATCAACAGAACAAATGCAAAAATTAAACAACAAATTAAAGTAGCGAAAGAAATAAGTTGGCAGAACTTTTGTAAAAACTTAGAAAAACTAAGAACAACCCAAAAGAATTTTGAAAAAAATTAAGAGTATTTCTTTACATTTAACCGTTTATTGAATACTGTTTTATTTATCATGTTTCTTTTACTTTTAATTATCTAAGTAGAGGTTGTTCGTGTTTGTAAAAAAATATTTACATGTGTTGAGTTGCTCACCAGTTGCTCCATGGACGAAAAGTTAAATGTTTGAATGAAGTTAATACTGGCAGACTGCCAGTAAGTGCAAGAGACCATAGATGAACAGCGAGATGATGAAACAATATCGAGCGAGAAAGGCTTCTTCTGTAAAACACTTGATTTGTAGACTCTGGTGAACATATTATTCACTATAATATCGTGAATTGTGAATTTTAATAAAATAAAAATATGTGTACATGTAAACACATTTAAAAATCTCCTACTTACTGTCCAACATCTGTTCCTTCATCTACAGAATACTTTATATATCACGGAAAGAGTATCATTTGTTATTTCTGTTTATACTTAGTGATCCAGCGTTCGGTGTATAATATTTATTCCATATAATTTACTTTTTTTCGCAAAAACTTAATTAAAAATACTCAGTTTCTGATTTCACCATATTCTTAGGCATTGGAAATCCCTAGGGTTACAGTATTGTTCTAAAGCATAGAGGGCAGCACAATCGCATGTACTTTATGGAAGTGTGTGTGTTTTTTTCTTATAGCAAAGCCACATCGGTCTATCTGCTGAGTCTACTGAGAGGAATCGAAACCCTGATTTTGAAGTTGTAAACCCGTAATGAGCCATGGTGGGAAGTATTGACCAGTGGATACAGCAATGTTATCCAAAGACAGACACAATTCATTTAACTAAGCCTGGATACAAAGAAGCAATGGTAGATCATCTGTTTTGAAAAACATAACCCTCCGAGGAAGCATAACACGATCTCAGGTGAGATGCTGTTGTAAGGATCGAAGTTTTGAAGCATCCAGTAAAGACAGTTGCAAACAGCAGAGGTGTAGAGGATGTTCACGAGACTCTGGGTACAAGCTCTGCACTGGGAATTGCGGAAAGTCCCGGTGCAAAGCCGAAGTCCCTGATGATGAATGCGATTCAGCAACTTGAAGTCTGAGGTCCTAACAGAGCCATAGACCAGTGACCTATAGTATAGTTTGATCGAATAAGAAAGAGCACGATGTATCTTTAGCATAGAACGTCGATCAGCTCCACAAGTGGCGCAAGAGAAGACATGGAGGATGTTCAGTGCTCTTGTACATTTGACTGGTAACTGATTGATGTGTGATATAAAGGTCAGCTTGCGGTCACAAATAAACACCAGGAACTTTGTCTCAAAGACCATGGGTAACACAGCTTCATGGATACAGACTTCAGGATCGATGGCGACATAAGTGCATGAGACGGTTTTACAGAGAGAGAAGTAAAAACTATTCGCTGTGATTTACTTCAGAATTGGATTGAGGGTGGTTTTTGGCTGCCGCTTAATATGCCTAACGACTGACATGAGATGTGAATTTCGTTGACAAAGGGAAAGCAGCTAGTCGTCACCACCCACCGTCAACTCTTAGGCTACTCTTTTACCAACTAATAGTGGGGTTGATTGTAACTTTATAATGCCCACACGGCTGAAAGGGAGAGCATCTTTGCTGCAACCGGAATCAAACCCGTGTCCTTCAGATTACGAGTCAAACTCCTTCACCCATCTGGCCATGCTGGGCTTTATATATGAAGTACAAAAGGTATTTGAAACGATGAAAGTAATACCGGCAGACTGCCAAGAAGTACAAGAGAGTGTAGTGAACAGCCACGTGACGAAACAATATTGATAGAGAAATGGCTACTTTTCTAAAAAACACCTGGTTTGAAGACTGGAGGGCATATCATTCATTATCATAATTTATTTTTATAGTTGAAATTGAAACAGAGAATATGTTTCGTGTTTAATTTTTATAAAATAAAAACAAGTATTCATATAAGTTTTCTCCACAATCTCTATTATCTGTCAACCAAAGCAAAATGTCTGCTTCTACGTATCGTAGTCCAAGAAACAAAGTAACCGTTTCTTTTAAATCGTCTTCCGCCACTTCTTGAACTACTCTCATCAAAATAAAAAGTGGGATTTGAGTGTCACTTTTTTAGCGTACCTAAACTTTCATACTGCGAAGAGTAATTTTGCGTTAAAGTTATTCATTCTATAAGTATACGGTCTCCTATTAATCATGCTTACGTTACTTGCATACAATCTATTCAGCTGTATAGTTTTTATTGTAATTAATGACAAACAAATTCAAATACTGGAAAATAATTTTATAAAACTTAGGACTCGTACTATGCGCATGTTAGCCAGTTGGTCATTTGAAGTAAAGCCCTAATAAAATGGATTTAATAAGTATTTTATTAAAGTCAGGGGAAATATTACAATGTAACGTGATATTGAAATTGCGAAATTATTGATATAAAGAATTGCCTTTTAACTCTACGTACTGAGTTTTTATCCTAGACTAGAAAGCATTATACCAGTTTACCAATAGATGGCACTGCTTTACCTTACCTTTATGTACAAAGAAGAGAATCGTGTTTAATTAGTTTAAACTATAATATTATCATCTATTGAATATGTTTTACCACGGTATTTAAAATAAATACTTTACAAATTATAATTTTCTATACTAAATATATCTCGGTAAATTAAAACTTTCGTCTCGTTCTTGGAAAGCCAATGTTTTTCTGATGTTTCGTTTCGTTCAGTCCTTGGAAACCTTGAGGTTTCGATTACTTTGTAGCCACAATTGATATAAACTATTAAACAGCTACAATAATCGCAACGAACGAACAAATTATTTGTTTTATGTGTTACTGTATTGATAGTAAATTCCGTAGGAATATCTTTGTTTACCATATCATTAACTGTAGATCTTGAATATTAGAAATATACAATTATATTTATTATATGAGCCAAATATCTTTGTTATTATTTGTTAATATCTGATTTATTGTAGATTTTGAATATCAGAAATGTAAAGCAGTATTTATAATATGAACTATGACGAGCATCTAAATTTAAAATTCACCAAAATTGATCTTTTACAATATTTCTTGTTGCTACTAATGATTTAATTTTAATAACTGATTGAATCCTGTCTTACCAGTCAGTTATGTTCCTTAATCTACATAATGTGAAAATTTACTCGATATATCACGTGTCACTTGTTATTTTTGTTTGTGCTTAATGAAAGAAAATTCGGTGTACAATATTTTACATGAAATTACATTTGAAATGTTTGGTAAAAATCTAATATGTCTTCCAAATACTTTATTAATCTACCTCATATTGTTTTTGAAAGGACAGCACAGTCACAAAAGAGTCACTCAATTATTAAAGTAGCTTAAAAAAAACTTGAACATAAAATTTCTTCTGACTGTTCTTGTTTCTATATTTATATCAACTATAAGCTTACAGGAATTCTCGCACAATTTATTTTTTGTTTCATTGAATTTCATACGAAACTAGCACTCCCTAATTATGAAGTTTTAAAATAAAGAGAAGGCAGCATTTAAAAAACCACCTACCATCAACTATTAAGTTACTCTTTAACAACTAACAGTCGAGCTGATCGTTACATTATAATGTCCCTGAGGAGGTAAAATGGTGAAAGTATTCGACGATTTGTTTCTACCTATCGACTACCAATTGAGGGTTCTAACCACCAGAACATACCTGGTCTTGTGGAACTGTTGGATATTCATACACTATGGTAATGATACAAGAACATATCTGCAGACTCTTCTTCCACCACCGACAATATTCTATGTGATGGGCCTGTGAGAAAATTTCTATGGAGGGAAAGTTTTGTACATTGTATTTAATCTCCAGTCACCCCGATATCATTCCCACATTTGTACACATTTATTAAACAACGCCATCAAAGTCCATTCACAAGAATTTTTCAGAGACATTCTGAAGCCTGGGAAGATACATCCAGTGTATCATTAATTCCTGTTTGATCTTTCATGTCACGGTATAACAGACAGTTTAATATGGACTTTTTATGGCTAACTGTGTTATATTGATGAAGCCACACCATATTTGACAGTCAGTCCTTAGAAGAATGGCGTTTATCAACATATATTGATGTCAGCCTTTAAGTATGCAGGGTTAAGCTTGGCACTTTCCTATATTCTTAACTAATGCTGTTACCTGCACCAACCATAAATTCCTTAGACCAAAATTCTTGGAAATGTTCTGTAGTTAATTGTATCAATATAAATAATGTCATTGATTCGCAAAATTTAAAAACTAAACTCACAAGTGAACAAATATGTCATTTATTTATAAGTAACATCAACAAATTAAAAAAAATCTATATATAATAATCAGTGATGTGGAGAAAAACCCACTTGTAGAGAAAAATATGTATGTAACAAAGGCTCATTTGGGTTGAGAAAATATTTTACAAAGAGGAGCGAACAACGAGTCCATAGTACGAGTCCTAAGTTCGCTCCTCTTCGTAAAATATTTTCTCAACCGAAAGAGCCGCTTTTACATATATATTAATCTATACATAATGATGTCATCAACATATAATATTGTTATCACTGACGAATAGAACACGGAGTATCAGATAAACCTTACAAAATATTTTATACTAAACTACCAGTACCACTGTACTGTGTATAAGTTTAGGTGAATGTTGAGAAATTTAATTATTTTATTGATTCAATAATAAATTTACGTTTAAGTTGGAGTTTCATTACAAATTTTCTATTAAAAAGTTATCAATTATCATATTTGACAACTTAATTTTTGATATCAAACACAAAACAACTAATATAATTTATTTTACTTACCAGAGGGCAATAATATAGCGATCTACTGACGAAATATATTTCTTGAAAATATGGCGTTTGATAACAACCAAATTAGTATTTTTAATATTATTAAACATGGCCCTGTAGAGTCAGGTGGCTGAGGCACTCGACTCGTACTCTGAGGGTCGCGGGTTGGAATCCCCGTCAAACCAAGCATCCTTGCTCTCTCAGTCGTGGGGGGCGCTATAATTTGACGGTTAATCCCACTATTCGTTGGAAAAAGAGTAGCCCATGATTTGGCAGTGAGTGGTGATGACTAGCTGCCCTCCCTTTTTTTCCTACACTGCTAAGTTAAGGACAGCTGGTGAAGATAGCCCTTTCGTAACTTTCCGAGAAATTAAAAAAAAAAAGAAATTATTAAACTTATCATAAAATTCAGCCAAAAATTTCCAATAACAACATCTTGTTATGAATTTTGATTTTGAAATAATGTGTACTAAGAAAAACTGTTTTTAGTAAATATACCATGAATAACTGTGAAACTTTTTTAACAACACTAGTTCTTCAAAAATTAGTAACGAGTAGACTCATAATAAATAGCCATTCTATTAAGCCAGTATTTGTCTGCTTTCTTATAGCAAACCCACATAAGACTATCCGAGAGAAATAGAACCCTTAATTATAGCGTTGTAAATCCGTACAAGCATGATACATCAGCTATCATCATGTTATTAACATCTTCAAAATAATGTTACTTCAAGATTTGTCTTCCATATCAAAGCATATAGGAGCGAATAAGTTTAACTCAACAAATATTTATGTAAATATTTTGTTTTAACTACTTGAAGTTTAGACCAAGGTCGAATAAGTACTAAATAAAAATGTTCTTCACAAAGAAAGTAATTATTCATACATTGGTTATCTTTATACAAACGTTATTAGAATCCACACGTTTTTAGATGTTTATTTTGAATAATGAGCTAAATTACTTCGAGTGATGAACTAGATGAACATCATAGTTAAAATGTTAGTGATTTAGAACATTTGCAATTTTTTACTTAGTTATTCAAGTACTTTAAAAAAATATTCGTGGAAACAACTCATAAAATTTTCAGTTCAAACTTCGCCGATTTGATTTAACGCATTAAATTGTAATTATTTGTATAATTATTGATTTAGTATATTCGACGTACGTGTAAGACACCTGATGTAACCTGCTGCACAACCAAGCTAAGAAAATAATTACCAAAAAGTGTGATATAATGTACTATTTCACTATTCTTAATATAAAATGTAAATTTGAATTAACATATCTATCGATATTGACTTTATTATTGGTTATACTTGGGCTGGAGTAATCTATGTTGTTGTTTATTAAACAAATAAATTTTTCACTTTTGAGAGTAAATGCTTTTCTTGTTTTTTTTTAATTTCGCACAAAGCTACTCAAGGGTTATCTGCGCTAGCCGTCTCTAATTTAGCAGTGTAAGACTAGAGGGAAGGCAGCTAGTCATCACCACCTACCGCCAACTCTTGGGCTACTCTTTTACCAACGAATAGTGGGATTGATCGTAACATTATAACGCCCTCACGGCTGAAAGGGGGAGCATGTTTGGTGCGACCGGGATTCGAAACCGCGACCGTCGGATTATGGACTATTTGATAAGGCGTAAGAACGCCTTACGCGCTTGGCCATGCCGGGCCTCGATTGACACGAGAGTGAAATTAAAAAAAAACCCACAAAAAACATGTCAGTCGTCCAACATGAAGTATATTGAGCGGCATCTACAGACAACACATCAATTGTTTATTGAAGTGAACCACAGCAAAGGATTTTAACCTCTCTCACTCTGAAACAGTTCCATGTACTTTTGCCGCCAACGGGATATACACTCCCATCCTGAACTCCGTATCGGTGAAGTTGTGCTAACCGTCGTACCTGAGACAAAGTTTTTTACCGCAAGCTGACCTTCAAACCTCACATCAAGCAGCTACAAGTCAAAACTACAAGATCACTGAATATCGTCCGTATCGTCTCTTCCACTACTTGGGGAGAGAATCGTTGTTCTATGCTAAAGATATATGGCGCTCTTATTCGATACAAACTAGACTATAGGTCACCGATCTTTGGCTCTGCCAGCACCTCCGCCTAGAAGATGCTGGACCCCATTCATCATCAGGGACTTTGGCTCTGTACTGAAACTTTCCGCACTTCTCTAGTCCGGAGCTTGTACACAGAGTTTCATGAACATCCTCTACACTTCTGCCGTTTGCCACTGACTCTACTGTATGCTTCGAAACTTCGATCTTCACCATCCCACCTCGTGTTGTGTTTTTCTTTCTTGGTGGACCATGCTTTTTCAGAACAGACTATGTGCCATTGCTCCTTTTGGCCTTCGTTTCCAGGTGCAGTTGGATAAATTGGGTCTGTCTTTTGATAAAAATGCTGTATCCACTGATCAACCCATCCCACTATGGCTTATTACAGATTTGCAACGCTTGGTGAACTCAGTAGATAGCCCGATATAGCTTTGCAATAAGAAAACACACATCATACACACTTCCATAAAGCTTATAGGATTGTACTACTCTCTTTGCTTTAAAACAATACTGCGAACCTAGGGATTTCGAATACCTAACAATATGAGAAAATGAAAAACTGAGTATTTGTTAATTATGTTGTTGCAAAAAAAGGAAAATTATATGTGTAAACTATTATACACCGAATGCTGTATCATTAAGCATAAACAGAAATAACAAGTGACACTCTGTACGTGATATATAAAGTATTCTGTAGATGAAGGAACAGATGTTTGACAGCAAGTAGGACATATGTAAATGTGTTTACATGTATACTTATTTTTATTTTATAATGTAACAGTAGTTAACAAACGGTTGAAAGTCAGAGATTTATTACTGAACAATTATATAACGAATATCTTAAAAATTTACTTTGATATTCATTGTACAACAAGGTATTGATATGATGTTAACAGTTTACTGATCATGACGTTTATTGGTTAAGCCATTCGGCCGCTAGATAGATAGTGACCAATATAAATATGTACAAACTATTTTACACAATTTTTTTCCTACAAATATCATTTTCTTCTCTATCTCTAGCTGCTAGGACTTGCCGATATGACATTTTGTTTACTGTGATGTTCCTTTAACTTAGAGTTTACAGTTGAAGAATCTGGACGAGGCTGTGAGGGCACAATATACAAAGCACAGTAAGAGTGGTCACTTCTCTATATGCGAGAAAGTATTGACGTTTTAGCTTTTATAACCAAGATATAATTCTCTTCACTGTACACAAGATTTGTCTCATGATTATGTTGATAATTAATAACGACAAAAATTATATAACTGCATAGTCTGTACACAACTAACATAATCATAATAAATAGAAGAACATACAATTATATATTGAATAATTTTAACTCGTCTGATATTTGACACCTTTGTAAAATTATTAGAAGTCATCTTAATATTGTTGTAAAGTTAGTCTGTTATATATTTATATATAAAAAAACATTTACTTAAACTTTGTTTCACCACTAATATTATATAGAAATTATTGTTCAGTTTGGGTTGGTTATAATATGTTTATAAATTTTACACGGACATATTACATTACACATATATAAGTGTGAAATAGTTCATTTTAAAAGATTAGCAAATTTTCATTCACTAAGAAAACATAGTGTTGTGTCTGATAGTTTGTAGCCTGTGTATTGTATTATTATTATACGGATAATTAGTTTTTTTAATTTGATTATATAGCAAGTTACATGTAATTGCCTCAACACCGCAACATGAAATAGAACTAATGTGTTAAAGTACAGGAAGCACCGCTAAAAACGTGGTTTCGATACCCATGGTAGGCAGAGCACAGAGAGCCCATTGTATAACTTTGTGCTGAATTCCAGAACAAACAAGTACAGTAAGTCATTTGGTATTTTATTAAACGTCTCTCATACAGAAGTATCTACAGTGTTATTATGGATCAGTTATTATATACAAAACATATTCTTACACTGTGATATAACGATGTGTTTTCCTGGTGTCATTCTATTTAGTATCCTATACAGTTGAATTCTCTAAAAGTTGGAACTATGAAGAACATTTAAATTGTAATGCATAGGAAGTCGTTTAGTATTTTATTTTATGTATCTAATAAAGAAGAATGAATAGCAGTGTTATGGTTTAGTAATTTACCACAGAAAATATTTCTACTTTATTAACTAACTATACATTTTCCCGTTAGGATACTATTTTAAAACATATAAGTTGTACTACCAATAAAGCTCAAATTAAATTAGTGGTAACTAATAAAAAGTATTTTTGATTGTATTGAATGTATCACCTGGTAAAGAATTCGGATATTAATTAAATATAAGTGAGAATATATTTAAAATTGATGTTATTATTTTGTCACATGTAAACTAATGTTGTTTATTTGGCTTAAACCATAAAAGTTTGTTGTTAATATATAAATGAAGGTTAGATTAAAAAAAATTATGAAAGATGAAAAAAATTAATACACATTATGGTCTACTATGATGATGTTTGGTTGTAAAACACAAAATGTAATTCTCAGTAATACCGCCCTCTGCTAGAGAGTTTTAATATTTACTGTTAAAATATTACAGTTGATATCCATTTCCGACTGCCAGCTAATTTTTATTATACACTAGTTTGATAATTACACAGACATTTTACTATATGTTCAACAGTTCTATCACATATTGTCAATGTTAAATATGTTCTTATCAAGTTAGATTGTTATCAATCGATGAATTGTCGTGTAGAACGTTAAATAAAATCGATCTTTGTGGTACGAGTCTTTTCTGGAGCAGAGAGTTCGGTTCCATTATGAGTGCGTGGGAATAGAATTTCCTGGCTCCCGATGTTTCCACACATGCTGTAGCTGGGTTACTTTGAAGTTTTACCAATCAAAACGAACAAACCAATAAACGTTACATTCATAATTGTTTTCATAAATCTTCACATAAACAGCGATGTTACTGTACACATTAAAATATTTTTGTTTTACATTTGCACAAAACGAGAAACAATGAGAAACTCAATTCTGTGATAACCTTAGAAGAGGAAAACTTAATCTCAACATTTACTAAATATGTACAAGTAAAGAAAATGACAAATTAACCTTTACAAATAATTAGGTAAGAGTTTCAGATGTTTGAAGCTGTAGTGCTTTATAAACCTGTACAAATGACTACTGTCATGTGACAAAGAGGATTATGTCGTCACACTGAACTCAGTGTATAGATACCGTTCTTGTTTGAATAGGTAATGACTGAGCTCGGCTCGAATTCTAAAGGTCGCGAGTTCGAATCCCTGTCTCATAAAACTTGTTGGCTCTTTCAACCAAAGAGGTGTTTCAAGTGACGGTTAATCCTAGAATCTGTAAATAAAAAAGTATCCAAGAGTTGTCGGTGGATGGTGATGACTATCTGACTTTTTCTGATATCAAACAGCTAAATTAGGGACGACTAGAGCAGATAATTCTTGTGTAACTTTGGGGGAAATTTAACAGTGAAACAAAGAAATCAACAGTGTGTCTACATGATTTAGGGTAAAAAAGTCATCTATGCAGCCTGTATATTTTTAATGAAATAAAAGAAATGTCTATATAGACACTTGTGTGATGTATTTTAATGTTAAAATAACTAAGTATTGGATATAACATTACACATCGAGGCTAACGTTACAGTAGTTATGTGTGACACAGACGATTTATTGATATATAAACTATTTGTATACATTCATTACATACAAATTATGTGTGCAGGGCATGAAATAGGTTTTCACTATTTACATAGTGCTATATATTCCACCCTAATCACACAATTGCATTTACACTTACAGTTTAAAGTTATTCCATAACTACATGAGCCACGTTAACAGAAATGTTTTAGATGTAAATAACAAATAATGAGTCACAGATTTCCTATGGCTCAGTGCGTGTGTCTCTACATATCTCTATAATAATGTAATTCCATTCATGACATCAACTGTTACTGGAATCATTCTGATTGGCTGTGATGTCCTATAATATTCACTGTTAAAATATTACGCTTCATACAATTACAACTATTATAGTTGAGTATCAGCACCGTTGTTCAATAAAACGTAGAAGAAGTACCTAATAATTTAACCGTCTTTTGTAAAAAATATTTATATCTTGTTTGATAGTATTTATTTATAATAGTAATTATAATGAATATTTTACTAAGTACAAATCTTAAATACTTGTTTGAATAATTCTTGTCACCATGTTGTCAGAAACTAATATTTTGTTTTCATTTCAAAAGTTGATATTGAGCTACATACATGATAACTTTAACGTTTTTCTATCTATTGTTAAACTTTCCTTATGTGTGTTTTGGTTGATCGGTCGGGTGTTGTTGTTGGTTGTTTTTTAACAAATGAATGAAGGTTCAACTTTCTTGTTTTATTAAGTTAGAAAAAAACAACAAGGATGAGAAAAATTTCAATATGAAATAAATTTTATTGTTAAACGGAATCTAGAAATTGAAATTTTTATCGTTGAAAAATCATACATTAAATATCGTGCGGTATTACACTGGTTTTAGTGTCCCTGTCGTACATTGGTATCTGTTTCTACTGTGGCTTTCCACTTCCATGCATAAAAAAGTTCCTCTGTTCTGATATATCTGTAGCTAGTAAGATATAAAATTCATGGGTTGTACTTGGTTTTGAGGTTTTATTTTAGGTTAAAAGGCAAATTTCATAAACTATAAAAATATTGAATTTAACAGATCGGAGAAATGAAGACTATAAAATTATTACACTTTTGATGTTTACAACACTAATGGAACTAACTCCACGTGAGATTCTAAATTGTTTAAGAGTAAATTCAAACAAACAGTTGAAATGTTATGATAGAAATATCAATTATAAGTTAACTTTGTCCTTATCATTGAAAAACCAATTAGAATGTTTCTTTCTTGTTTGTTATTAATGGAGGTGTGTAAAATAATATTTAATAAAAGTAAGATAATTTATGACAAAAACGTTTATCCAAAAATTCGAATCTTGTCTATGTTTCTAATGAAATAATGTAAAAAACAATACATCTTTGTTATCGACTATATATTTCACAGATAATTTAAATTCTTTCGAAATGGTTTCATATGTGAAACAACAACAAAGGGTGACATAACCATGCTGTTTTATAACATTTGTCCTTATAACTTTTAAAGTAAATATTTAATTGAATTTCTGTTTGTTGCTTTAACTTTTTTAAATATTTATATTTAACTGAATATAAATTTGAAAGAATGGAATATTTACAATAAAATAACAGATAATTGTTTCACATGTGTTTGTTCTTAATGAACGAGTGTATAAAATAATGATTACATTAATACGACAGCTTCTGATGTTGTGGTCATGTTTGTTATAACATTCAATCCACAGTTGTAAGAAAAATATACCGTATTTTACGTCTTGTAAGACGCAGTTTTTTTCTTTAAAAAATTCATGAAAAGATCACCATGCGTCTTTCAAGACAAAAGTGATGGGTTAACGCAAGATGTTACCTTAGGATCTACTCAAATCGGCCTCTCATTCAGATCGTAATTTCATTAATTACGGATTACACGTATTTTCATTGATATAAAACATTCAATCTAATTAATATTATCGATATACTGGGGAATATATGATGTATTTACTCAATACATTAAAAAAAATCAAGCCAACATCGAAGTGTTGGTTACTGAGTTAGTTGTTTTTTTCTTAGAAATGTCTTTCTCAAATTATGGTGCGTTTTCCACGATGTAGCGTCTTGCTACGAGTATGGTAGAGTATTTAGTGAGCTAGCTAGCCAACAGAGGATTACTTTAACGTGTTTGCATAGAGGGTTTTTTATGTACTTTTGGTGAAGCAATGGAAAGGAGAGTTTTATACACGTAATTATAGCATTAAAATTAAACTTGACGAACAGCATCAGCTTAAAATATATGACTAAAATTTTACATGAGACACCATCCTGAAAACAAGAAAGTAGATTGGTTTATAGGTTAATAGTGAGAGGTTTTACTGACAAACTAAACAAATTAACGTAAGTGTTAAATATGATTATAGTTTGTGACGTGTTCTGCAACATCATTGGTTGAAGTTGGCAATGACGTAATGTTAAGAGTTTTATAAGCAAAATGTTCATTGGTGAGTAAAAAACATTTTAAAATATTATCAGCTCTAATGATACCATTCTCTTTTGTGAGTGAAGCTGTGAGGTCTTGCCGAGATGACATCGTATGTACAGGATATTCTATTTGCTGTGGTGTTCCTCCTGCGTATTGTCGTTTTACGTCACTCGCTTGAACAGCAATATGTCTACAGATTTATAACGCTAAAAGCATGGGTTCGCTTCCCCTCTGTGGGCTCAGCAGATAGCCCGAAGTGGCTTTGCTATAAGAAAAAACACACACACACATTATTATTTTATTGGTGTTGGATCTGGTTTTGGATTTGGAGGTGCATAGGCTGGTGAAGCGAATAACACTGAAAATACTAGAGTTTTCACATGGAATTTCGATGTCAATAAACATATATAATAGAAATAAATCCAAAGTTTTTTGTTTTTAAACACAAAACTGAGAATGGTTTGTTGTGACCACACGAGGGATCGAAATCCGAATTTAACTTTGTAAGTTCTCGATGTTACCAGTTTCTCAACGTAGGTAGAATTTAAAGCCTCTTATAAACTAAGTAGTTGCTTAAAAATAGTTTCGAATGATCACATTGGTGTACAATAAGATATCGGCAAGCAGTTTAAAACAGTATATGTAACCTAATATTTTAATAGTAAATATTAGGAAGCTCTAACAGATGGACTTAACTTCGATAATTACTTACTGTTTCTGTGTAATAAGAACAAACATCTTCGGCAATCTAATAAATCATTTAAGCCATAATATGTAATGAAACCGTTCATTATATGTTTCATTAATATTTTATAATTATACCTACATCTAATTAGTAAAACCAAACGATAATGATTGAAGATAAATAATCAATGATATTTTATATTATATGTAATATTTGTACTTTTATTTCATTGTAACAAGTTGGAAACAAATATGTCTATCAAACAAAATGACACAGGATTTCATAACACTTAGATATCATCGTTATGGATCGGTATATTTCCAAAACTATTTATATTTGATATAATATTATAGAGTCAGCACTTTAGAACATAAAATTATAATGATTATCAAAATGATGGAAAAAGAATTTCAACCTCACTCATAAATATAAGTTAAAGCAGTGCCATCAACTGTATAGTTAGCGCTACCTACTGTTTAAATGAGTAAATACAATTCAGTTCCAGACATGTGAAGAATTCTTGTAATTTTGCTATTTCTTTCTTTTATTATATTTTCTATTTCAAGTATAAAATAGTTACATAAGTCATTTTAGGCCTCACGTTGCCTTCTGGTTAGCTTGCTTCGAACTATACATCCGAGAGCTTATTGTTCAGAACCCAAAGTTTGTTATAACTAAAAACAAACCGAAACAAAAATAAAAATAAACAAATTGAAAGAATTTTAGGGTACAGCGTATAATGTGAAATATAAAATCCAACCTACGTTTCGGAGGTGACTGTGGAAGTAGGGCTTGAATTGCGGTGGGGATACATCATCTGTCAGTCTTAACCTCCCTTCGTCAGTCTCACATATAGCAATAAAATAAAGGAATAGTGATAGAAATTAAAATAATATAAATTAAAGTGTGATATGTAGGTACTCAAACAACTTAATACATAGTAAGAATGATGAAATAGCACATTTTATAACACCTATTAGTAATTAGTTTCTTAGTTCTGTTATGTAGCAGGATACATAAGGTGTCTTACACGTACGTTCCAAGTTAATACATCAAAATTATACAAATAACCAAAATTTAATGTGCCACATCAAATCAAGGAATGTTTCAGTTGAAAGTATTTTAAGTTATTTCAGTTCATATATTTCGAAGCTTTTGAATAACTTTCTTAAAATTTCAGATGTTCTAAATCATTAACACTTTAATTCTAATGTTCATTTGAGTGATTATTGAAAATACAAATCCAAGAATGTGTGGAGTCTAATAATATTTATATTGCGTTAACACGTTCTGTATGTCATTAACATTTAGAAACTTAATATTTATTGAGTTAAACTTATTTGTAGAAATTAGTTTCCATCTTGTGTGTATGAAGACAACTCTTGTAAATATGTTTTTTGTGGAAGGTAACAACACGATTATATCTGCCTTTGTATCTCAAAATGGCTGCTATGGGTATCAACACTTATGTTAATAAGGAGAGAACAACGTTTCAACCTTATCAGTTAATATTCAGGTTAAAAAAGAGGATTTCTGCGTTTATACTACGGCTGTTTTATTTCTTTGTTTTTGAATTTCACACAAAGCTACTCGAGGGCTATCTGTGCTAGCCGTCCCAAATTTAGCAGAGTAAGACTAGAGGAAAGGCAGCTAGTCATTACTCACCGCCAACTCTTTACCAACAAATAGTGGGATTGACCGTCACATTATAACGCCCCCACGGCTGAAAGGGCGAGCATGTTTGGCGCGACGGGGATGCGAACCCGTGACCCTCAGATTACGAGTCGCACGCCTTAATGCTACTTATTTTCGAAGAACAACTGTAGTCAGAGAAAATATAACAGCAGTTCTTTTACTGTATAATAAAAACAAGCTTTTTCCTACTTAATTAGTTTGTATAATATCAAAATTATATTCATAACAACATGATGTCATTTGAAACTTTCAATGGAGTTTTTAAAATAATTGATAATAATAATAGCACTTAATCGGTTATCTTGAAACGCTATATTATTGCCGTCTAATGAGTAAAATAAATCATATATGAAGTATTCTCTGTTTTTGTTTTTTTGCGCAAAGCTACACGAGGACTATCTGCACTAACTGTGTATAATTTTGCAACGTAAGACTAGCGGGAAGGCAGCTAGTCAGCACCACCCATCGCCAATTCTTGGGCTACTCTTTTACTAAAGAATAGTGGGATTGACTTGTGAATGACAAACAGTTACAATGTCATATGTATTAAAAAACAGTGATCATTGTCCGACATTTTTCATCATATCAGTTACGATTTCCTTGATTCCAAGTGGTTTAAATAGATCCTAAAAAATGGAATCACCTCTTTATATGAGCCACTGTTGTCTTGAATCGGCAGTCAATCTCTTTCTTCTAATTTTAATTTTATCCTGCAATTTGACCCACACTTTTAATTTAATGTTTCATCAGTTCTTGAGCCTGTCCAAATAACTGATATGAACCCTTATCTCACTCATACGATTAGACTGTTTTATTTATACGTATTTTATACGATAAGTGGGATTGATTGTCACTTACAATGCCCCCACCAATGAACGGTTAAGCATGTTTGGTGTGACGAGAATTCGAACCCGCGATTTTCAAATTATAAGTCGAGTGCCTTAACAACCTGGCCCTACCGAGCTTTGAAATTTCAAAGATTAAGTTGTAACATATGATAAATAGTGGTTTTATTCAACATTTTTAATATATGGCTTTCATCCCGTTGACGATAAACCTTCACATGCAATTTTAATCAAATAGCATAATTTGTTTTGTATTCTAAATAAAGGTGTTTATAATTATTTCTTTATAACTGAATAATATAAATAAAACCAAATTCTAACTATATGTAAAACAATAATTCAAGGTTATCTAAGACATCTAAGTCACGTGGTGATGTTACGAAGACTCACGGTTCTAAATAGTTTCTTGTTTCGTAACAATAAAGCTGTTTTACACATTGTTTTATTTAATATGGCGACAGTGCATCTAGTGATAATCAATCTCGAAGTTACTTCACGAGAACAGCTTAACACGGAGCCGTCTCGTAATTCTAGGAAACGGTGTGAATGACCAAAGTATATTTCCTGGACAAATGGTGAAGATACTTTATATTTTTTGGTCCTATTAGCTCAGAGTTTTTAAATACGAAATATTTTAGAGGTCACAACCTCAAGTAAAAGACAAATTTCAACTAATTCTTTAATCATCAAGTTGAAGAACAACAACATGATGACAAGTGTATTGAAGACAAGAAGAACAGAAGACAGGATTTAATCAGTTTTTAAGATTACATCATTAGTTGGACCAAATAAATTATAAAAGCTTTATTTTTGATATTCAAGATCTACAATAACAAATTAAACAAATAATTTTGTTTGTTTGTTGCGAAGTTTGTATCTGTATAATAGTCTCTCTCTCTATATATATATATCAATTGTGGCTACAACAGAAACTGAAACCACTAGGTTACCTAGGACTGAACGAAAGGAAACATCAGAAAATCATTGGCTTTTCAAGAACGGGACGAATGTTTTTAAATTACCGAGATATATTCAATAGGAAAAATTATAATTTGTAAATTATTTAGGTTAAATACCGTGGTAAAACATTTTCAACAAATGATTATATTATTGTTAAAACTAATTAAACATGTTTCTCTTCTTTGTGCCCCCCAATGGCTCAGAGGTATGTCTGCGGACTTACAATGCGAAAATCCGAGTTTCTATACCCGTGATGGGCAGATAACAGATAGCCCATTGTGTAGCTTTGTGCTTAATTCAAAACAACTCTTCATTGTACATGAAGATAAAATAAAGCAGTGCCATATATTGGTAAAATGGTATAAGGCTTTCTAGTCTAGGGTTAAATTACAGTACATAGAATTAAAAATCCTTTGTTTATATTAATAATTTCCCAATTTCAATATCACGTTATTTTGTGATATTTCTTGTGACTTTAGTAAAATACTTATTAAATCAAATTCATTAGGCCATTACGTAACGTGATGAAATGCTTAATATGCCCATAGTATATGTCCTAAGTGTCATAAAATTCCTTTCCCAGTGTTTGAATTTGTTTATCCTAAATTACAATAAAATCTATACAGCTGAATATGTTGTTCGCAAGCAACGTACGCGTAATTAATGGAATAACATACAATTTCATACTGAATAGCAGTAACGCAAAATTATCTTTCGTTATTCTCCTAACCTGGATTCCCACGTTACGGCCGCCCAGTGGCTCAGAGGTAAGTCCGCAGACTTACAACGTTAAAAATCGGGTTTTAATACCCGTGGTGGGCAGAGCACAGACAGACCATGGTGTAGCGTTGTGCTTAATTTAAAACAACAACCCTACGTTACGTTTTTATCAAATATGGTTATCATAATTACTTGATAACCAATTTTAGAAAATAGAGTTTAGAGATGTATTTAATGTTTAATGAAATAAATTCAATTCGAGTTACAAACGGTAAAACTGTGTCACCTTGTGTAATAATGTTGTAAATAGAATATAATTCCTTTTATTATGAAGTATTTTTCTAATTTCACTGTTACTATCATTTTTAATATTTTCTTTACCATTTATTAAATAGTTATTAGATCTTTTAACTAGCAAATGTAGGATGTTTTGATTAAATGGAAATTTGTGTTTGACTAAACCAAGGTTGAGGTCAAAGCTGAAACGCAAAAATCCTTCTTCTGTCATCAGCGTGTACAATTATTTGAGACCTCCTGTATATACAAGGTTATCTCGTTAAGTCTTCAAAGCTTCAGACAGTAAACAAACTGCTGTTATTAGCAAACATCACACTGATAATATTTTATAATGATTTCTGTTGGTGACTACTTATCTAGTTGTAAGGTGAAGCCAAAGTATACCACGTTTAGTAAACTGTTAACATTACGTCAGTACAATGTTCGATCAGTGATTTACATTGTGTATGAAAGAAAGTTTTGATGTTCTAGTTTAACTCAAGTTCTAGCAAGTAATGTTTCATGCACATTGTATTTATTTTAACAAAGTATTCTAGTATAATATAATGATGAAATAAAACGTGTGCAGTGTAAGTTAGGTGATAGTATGGTCACGTAATATATTTTTAGAACTTGACAATCAATTCACTGGAAAGGTTGTCAAACGAGACCGAAAACTCGAACTCTTCTGAATAGTTCACGTTTTTTTTTCACGAGAATAATGGATTAAGTTTAATAAGAGTAATGAAATACACTACTGGCCAAAATCTTAAGGCTAATAAACATAAAGTAAAAATATGCATTTTGCGTTGTTAGATTCAACCACTTATTTGAGTAGAGCTTCGAAAGATGAAAATAAGAAAAGGGGAAAAAAAATACATTTTTTAGCATTTAATAGCGAAAATGTGAACACTATGAAATTAGTCTAAATACTAGCTGGTCAAAAGTTTAAGACCATACCAAAAAGAAGTTCTAAACAGGGTAGGAAATGCCCAACAAGAGGTCTCAGTAGTGAGTTGCACCGCCGTATTGCGAAAAACTTCAAACATTCGCTTTGGTATGGTCGATATAAGCGTTTCCAGAAGGCTGGCTGGAATTTTATTCCAAGTGGTGAAGAATGCTTCACGAAGATTATTCAATGTTTGGAATTGACATCCACTTCTAAAGACCTCCCTTGCCATCCACTCCCAAACATTTTCAATGGGATTCAGTTCGGGCGAACACGCTGAATGGTCAAAAAGAATCACGTTATTCGCCCTGAAAAAGTTCTTTGTTTTGCAAGCATTGTGGATTACAGCGTTGTACTGCTGAAAGATCCAGTCATTTCCACACAAGCGAGGGCCTACACTCAATGAGGATGCTCTCTCCAACATGCCAATGTAGCCACGTGCTGTTTGACGCCCCTGTGTAACCTGAAGCTCCATTGTTCCACGAAAGGAGAAAGCACTCCTGATCATGATGGAACCTTCTCTACTGTGTCGTGTAAAAGATGTCTCCGGTGAGATATCCTTATCGTGCCAGTAACGTTGGAAGCCATGTGGATCATCCACATTAAATATTTTCTCATCATAGAACAAACCCTTCGTCCACTAATCTACGTCACGTGTTTGGTGCTTCTCAGCAAAGTTTAACCGAGCTATATTGTGGTGTGGAAGGAGGCGTGGCTTTGGAAGACGTTTACAATTTTTAAAGCCTTTCTCTCGTCGTAGTTGCCGTGTGATTTTTCTTGAGCTGCATTCTGCATCCATAAGGGCCTTAATCTGGTTCGACGATCGGCTGGTGTCTTGCCAAACAACCAGTCGAATCCTACTGCTCAACGCCAGCGTAATTTTCTTAGGCCGACCACTTGAGCTTCTTATTCCGTGTCCCTCAGGGTCTTTTAAGAAATTTGCAATAGCAGTTTCAATTTGTCCAATCTCACCAGCGATGGCACGTTGAGAGACCTTTGTTTTGCAACTCGACAATTCTGCCACTTTCAAAATCTGTCAACTTTGTAGCCTTTGCCATGTTTCTACCCAATGTAACACAGGAGGTGTCAGTGGGAGATATTGACAACGCTAATGCTTGAACACAAATGACTAAATTTCGTTACGTGTTTACTGATTAACGCTTCCTTTCAATATGGTCTTAAACTTTTGATCAGCTATTATTTAGGCTAATTTCATAGTGTTCACATTTTTCCTATTAAATGCTAAAAAGTTGTTTATTTGTATTTTCCCTTTTCTTATTTGCATCTGTCGATGCTTACTCAAATAAGTGGTTGAGTCCAACAACGCAAAATGCATATTTTTTCTTTATGTTCATTGGCCTTAAGATTTTGGCCAGCAGTGTATGTTTTTATCAAATTATATTGAACATTTTAGATACAGGTCTGTTAAAGTTCACTCATTATTTTAAAACAACCACATAATTTAATCTTTCGATTTATTTCTGACTGGAAGGTAATTTAAACTTCTGTTCAAAGATACAAAATCAATAACTATACAAATAATTAGAATTTAATATGTCACATCAAATTAATAACATTTTAACAAAACTTTTATCAGTTGTTTCCGTAAATATTTTCGAGGTTCTTAAAAAGCTAGGTAAAAATTGTAAGTGTTCTAAATCACTAACATTTTAACCTTGATGTTCATCTGGTTCCCCACTGGTTCACTCTAAGTTAATTTAGCTCATTATTGAAAATAAACACCTAAAAACGTATGGAGTCTATAACATTTGTACCAAATTAACCAATGTATAAATAATTAATTTCTTTGTGAAGTACATTTTTATTTAGCACTTATTCGACCTTTGTTTAAAATTCAAGTAGCTAAGACTTAATATTTACACAAAATATTTGAGTTAAATGTATTCCCTATATGCTTTCATATGGTGTGTATGAAAAAATAATACTCTTTCGTAGGTGTTAATAACACGATGATAGCCGATTTAATGTCATTCGTTCGTACAGCAGTAAGTCTACAGATTTATGACACCCCACTCAGGGGTTCGATTCCCTTCGGTGGACTCAGGAGATAGCGTAATGTGGCTTTGCCATAAGAAAACATATACACACATCGATTTAATACAACGGCTATTTGTTTCAAGTCTACTAGTTACATATTTTTGAAGAAAAAGTGTTCTTAGAGAAAATACAGCATCAATTAATTTGATATATAATAAAAACAGTTTTCTAGTATACCTTATGTCAAAATTATATTTATATAATATGTTATTGGGTATTTTTCGCTTAATTTTATGCAAGGTTTAATATTTTTTGTTTCGAATTTCGCGGAAAGATACGAAAGTTTGCTTGTTTTTGTTTTGTTTAATTTCGCACAAAGCTACTCGAGGGCTATCTGCGCTAGCCATCCCTAATTTAGCAACTTGGAATACTCTTTTACCAACGAATAGTGGGACTAACCGTCACATTATAACGCCCCCACGGCTGAAAGGGCGAGCATGTTTGGCGCGACGGGGATGCGAACCCGTGACCCTCAGATTATGAGTCGCACGCCTTAATGCTACTTATTTTCGAAGAACAACTGTAGTCAGAGAAAGTATAACAGCAGTTCTTTTACTGTATAATAAAAACAAGCTTTTTCCTACTTAATTAGTTTGTATAATATCAAAATTATATTCATAACAACATGATGTCATTTGAAACTTTCAATGGAGTTTTTGAAATAATTGATAATAATAATAGCACTTAATCGGTTATCTTGAAACGCTATATTATTGCCGTCTAATGAGTAAAATAAATCATATATGAAGTATTCTCTGTTTTTGTTTTTTTGCGAGGACTATCTGCACTAACTGTGTATAATTTTGCAACGTAAGACTAGCGGGAAGGCAGCTAGTCAGCACCACCCATCGCCAATTCTTGGGCTACTCTTTTACTAAAGAATAGTGGGATTGACTTGTGAATGACAAACAGTTACAATGTCATATGTATTAAAAAACAGTGATCATTGTCCGACATTTTTCATCATATCAGTTACGATTTCCTTGATTCCAAGTGGTTTAAATAGATCCTAAAATATGGAATCACCTCTTTATATGAGCCACTGTTGTCTTGAATCGGCAGTCAATCTCTTTCTTCTAATTTTAATTTTATCCTGCAATTTGACCCACACTTTTAATTTAATGTTTCATCAGTTCTTGAGCCTGTCCAAATAACTGATATGAACCCTTATCTCACTCATACGATTAGACTGTTTTATTTATACGTATTTTATACGATAAGTGGGATTGATTGTCACTTACAATGCCCCCACTAATGAACGGTTAAGCATGTTTGGTGTGACGAGAATTCGAACCCGCGATTTTCAAATTACAAGTCGAGTGCCTTAACAACCTGGCCCTACCGAGCTTTGAAATTTCAAAGATTAAGTTGTAACATATGATAAATAGTGGTTTTATTCAACATTTTTAATATATGGCTTTCATCCCGTTGACGATAAACCTTCACATGCAATTTTAATCAAATAGCATAATTTGTTTTGTATTCTAAATAAAGGTGTTTATAATTATTTCTTTATAACTGAATAATATAAATAAAACCAAATTCTAACTATATGTAGAACAATAATTCAAGGTTATCTAAGACATCTAAGTCACGTGGTGATGTTACGAAGACTCACGGTTCTAAATAGTTTCTTGTTTCGTAACAATAAAGCTGTTTTACACATTGTTTTATTTAATATGGCGACAGTGCATCTAGTGATAATCAATCTCGAAGTTACTTCACGAGAACAGCTTAACACGGAGCCGTCTCGTAATTCTAGGAAATGGTGTGAATGACCAAAGTATATTTCCTGGACAAATGGTGAAGATACTTTATATTTTTGGTCCTATTAGCTCAGAGTTTTTTAAATACGAAATATTTTAGAGGTCACAACCTCAAGTAAAAGACAAATTTCAACTAATTCTTTAATCGTCAAGTTGAAGAACAACAACATGATGACAAGTGTATTGAAGACAAGAAGAACAAAAGACAGGATTTAATCAGTTTTTAAGATTACATCATTAGTTGGACCAAATAAATTATAAAAGCTTTATTTTTGATATTCAAGATCTACAATAACAAATTAAACAAATAATTTTGTTTGTTTGTTGCGAAGTTTGTATCTGTATAATAGTCTCTCTCTATATATATATATATCAATTGTGGCTACAACAGAAACTGAAACCACTAGGTTACCTAGGACTGAACGAAAGGAAACATCAGAAAATCATTGGCTTTTCAAGAACGGGACGAATGTTTTTAAATTACCGAGACATATTCAATAGGAAAAATTATAATTTGTAAATTATTTAGGTTAAATACCGTGGTAAAACATTTTCAACAAATGATTATATTATTGTTAAAACTAATTAAACATGTTTCTCTTCTTTGTGCCCCCCAATGGCTCAGAGGTATGTCTGCGGACTTACAATGCGAAAATCCGAGTTTCGATACCCGTGATGGGCAGATAACAGATAGCCCATTGTGTAGCTTTGTGCTTAATTCAAAACAACTCTTCATTGTACATGAAGATAAAATAAAGCAGTGCCATATATTGGTAAAATGGTATAAGGCTTTCTAGTCTAGGGTTAAATTACAGTACATAGAATTAAAAATCCTTTGTTTATATTAATAATTTCCCAATTTCAATATCACGTTATTTTGTGATATTTCTTGTGACTTTAATAAAATACTTATTAAATCAAATTCATTAGGCCATTACGTAACGTGATGAAATGCTTAATATGCCCATAGTATATGTCCTAAGTGTCATAAAATTCCTTTCCCAGTGTTTGAATTTGTTTATCCTAAATTACAATAAAATCTATACAGCTGAATATGTTGTTCGCAAGCAACGTACGCGTAATTAATGGAATAACATACAATTTCATACTGAATAGCAGTAACGCAAAATTATCTTTCGTTATTCTCCTAACCTGGATTCCCACGTTACGGCCGCCCAGTGGCTCAGAGGTAAGTCTGCAGACTTACAACGTTAAAAAATCGGGTTTTAATACCCGTGGTGGGCAGAGCACAGACAGACCATGGTGTAGCGTTGTGCTTAATTTAAAACAACAACCCTACGTTACGTTTTTATCAAATATGGTTATCATAATTACTTGATAACCAATTTTAGAAAATAGAGTTTAGAGATGTATTTAATGTTTAATGAAATAAATTCAATTCGAGTTACAAACGGTAAAACTGTGTCACCTTGTGTAATAATGTTGTAAATAGAATATAATTCCTTTTATTATGAAGTATTTTTCTAATTTCACTGTTACTATCATTTTTAATATTTTCTTTACTATTTATTAAATAGTTATTAGATCTTTTTTAACTAGCAAATGTAGGATGTTTTGATTAAATGGAAATTTGTGTTTGACTAAACCAAGGTTGAGGTCAAAGCTGAAACGCAAAAATCCTTCTTCTGTCATCAGCGTGTACAATTATTTGAGACTTCCTTATATATAAGGTTCTCTCGTTAAGTCTTCAAAGCTTCAGACAGTAAACAAACTGCTGTTATTAGCAAACATCACACTGATAATATTTTATAATGATTTCTGTTGGTGACTACTTATCTAGTTGCAAGGTGAAGCCAAAGTATACCACGTTTAGTAAACTGTTAACATTACGTCAGTACAATGTTCGATCAGTGATTTACATTGTGTATGAAAGAAAGTTTTGATGTTCTAGTTTAACTCAAGTTCTAGCAAGTAATGTTTCATGCACATTGTATTTATTTTAACAAAGTATTCTAGTATAATATAATGATGAAATAAAACGTGTGCAGTGTAAGTTAGGTGATAGTATGGTCACGTAATATATTTTTTAGAACTTGACAATCAATTCACTGGAAAGGTTGTCAAACGAGACCGAAAACTCGAACTCTTCTGAATAGTTCACGTTTTTTTTTCACGAGAATAATGGATTAAGTTTAATAAGAGTAATGAAATACACTACTGGCCAAAATCTTAAGGCTAATTTCGCACAAAGCTACTCGAGGGCTATCTACGCTAGCCATCCCTAATTTAGCAACTTGGAATACTCTTTTACCAACGAATAGTGGGACTAACCGTAACATTATAACGTCCCCACGGCTGAAAGGGCGAGCATGTTTGGCGCGACCGGGATTCCATCCCGCGACCCTCAGAGTACGATTCAAATGCCTTAACCATCTGGCCCTGCAAGGCCTGGTATAATAATATAAAAAGTTCTAATTCCGTTGTTGTCAAACGCCATATCTCCAAGAAATATATTTCGTCAGTAGAGCGTTATATTATTGCTTTCTAGAAAGTAAAATAAATAATATTTGTTTTTTGTGGTTAATGTGAAAAATTAAATTGTCACATATGATAATTAATAATTTGTTTATTGAAAATTTGTAATAAAACTCCAACTTAAACGTAAATTTATTATTGAATCAATAAAATAATTAATTCTCTCAACATTCACTTAAACATATACACAGTACAGTGGTACTGGAAGTTTAGTATAAAATATTTAAGATTTATCTGATGCTCAGAATAACGCCTCTCGCAAACCGTATGGCCCTGAGGGGTCTTTCGTGCAGACAATTGCGACTGTTTAAGTCGACACACGGGTTCCAGTGGAATGTTGAAATTCATTTCGCAATGACCAAACCGTAGCTCACCTATCCCGCAGAGTGATAGTTACGATGTAGCGGTCCTCTCTGGCTGTTTTGCAGCGATGACGGCCTTGACCGCATCTCCTTGTAGCGTCGACTGATGACGCTTGGTGACACACCGACGCGTTCTTTGGGTCTGGCCATCCTCCAGCAAGCTTAAAAAATACACTTGTAGACGTACGGATATGTTTTCATACATGAATTTAGTTATGAGAAAAAAGATACTGAAACATGTACTTGTTCCTGTATTTTTTAGCAGTATATATAAATATAAACATTTACTTAAACTCATGTAACGAGTACTATTACATAGAAATTCTTGTTAAATTTGGGTTGGTTATAATAGTTTTTTTTAATTTTCCACGGACATATTAATTCCAAATTAAATTATACATTAAGAAGTGTGAAATATTACACTTTTCATTTACTTAACCAAAGACTATGTCTGATAATTGGTAGCCTGATAGCTGAAACCTATGGTAAGCAGAGCATAGATAGCCCATTGTATAGCTTTGTACTTAATTGTAAAACAAACCAAACAAACTAGTACAGAAAGTCATTTGGTATTTTATTAAACGTTTGTCATACAGAAGTATCTACAGTGTTATTATTGACCAGTTATTATATACAAAACATATTCTTACACTGTGATATAACGATGTGTTCTTCTGGTGTTAGTCTATTTAGAATCCAATACTGCAGAACTGTCTAAAAGTTGGAACTATAAACAAAATCTAAACTGTAAAGTATAGGAAGACATTTACTATTGTATTTTATGTATCTAATGATGAAAAATGAATAGCTGTGTTACGCTGCAATTATTAATCACAGATAACATTAAAAATGTTTTTTGATTGTACTGAATGTTATACCTGGTAAAAAGTCTGATAATAAGTTAGAACATGTTTACAATTGATGTTATTATTTTGTAACATATAAACTAGTGTTGTTTACTTAGCTTAAATCATTATAATTTGTTGTTAATATTTAGATGTAGGTTTGATTGTAACAAAAAAAACATTTATGAAAGATGAAAAAAATTAATACACATTATGATCCACTAGACTTACTAGAGTGTTGATGATATTTGGTTGTAAAACACAACATGTAATTCTCAACACTAGCGCTCTCTGTTCTAATATTTACTGTTAAACTATTATTGTTTATGTCCGTTTCAAACTGCCAGTCAATTTTTATTATACACTTGATTAAACATTACACATACATTATACTATGTGTTCAGCAGTTCTGTCAAATATTGTCAATTTTAAATACATTTTTATTACGTCACATTGTTATCAAGCTACGTATGTCGAGTATAACGTTCAATAAATCGATCTTTGTGGTGCGAGTGTCTTTCTGGAGAGTTCGGTTCCGCGATGAGCGCCTGTGTGTAGAATCTCGTGGCTCGTGGTGCTTTTCCACACGTGCTGCAGCTGTGTCACCTTGAAGTTTTGTCACTCAAACCAAAGAACCAGTAAACATTACATTCATAATTGTTTTCATAAATCTTCACATAAACCACGATGTTACAGTACACATTAAAATATCTTTTGTATTTTATATTTACAAAACATGACCGAAACGATGAGAAACTCAGTTCTCTGACAACCCCGAAGATTTTTTTATCTTTAATTTTTCTGAGTATGTACAAGAAAAGAAGACGACAGATTAACCGTAACAGATAATTAGGTCAGAGTTTCAGATGTTTGAAGCTATAGAACTTTTCATTACATGTTCCATTAATATTTTATAATTATATCTACATCTAACTAGTATAACCAAACGATAATGATTGAAGATCAGTAATCAATGATTCTGTACTTTATGTAATATTTGTACTTTTATTTCATTGCAAAAGTTGGAAGTAAAAAAAATGTCTTTCAAACGAAATGATACAGGATTTCATAACACTTAGATATCATCGTCATGGATCGATATATTTCCAAAACTATTTATATTTGATATAATATTATAGAGTCAGCACTTTGGAACATAAAATTATAATAATTATCAAAATCATGGAAAAGGAATGCCATTCTCACTCATAAATAAAATTTAAAGCAGTGCCACAACTGTAAAGTTAGCGCCACCTACTGTAATAATGAGTAAATAAAATTCAATTCCAGACATGTGTAGAATTCTTGTAATTTCGCTATTTCTTTCTTTTATTATATTTTCAGTTTCAATTACGAAATAGTTACTAAAGTCATTTTTAGGCCTCACGTTGCCTTCTGGTTAACTCGTTCAGAACTATAAATCTGATAGCTTATGGTTCGGATCCCGAAGTTTGTTATTACCAAAATCAAACCGAAATAAAAAGAAAAAATGAGAAAATCCAAAAAAATTTAGGGTACAGCGTATAATGTGGAATATAAAATCCAACCTACGTTTTGGAGTTGACTGTGGAAGTAGGGCTCGAATTGCGGTGGGGATACATCATCTGTCAGTCTTAACCTCCCTTCGCCAGTCTCAGATATAGCAATAAAATAAAGGAATAGTGAAAAGACATATTACATAATAAAAATTATGAAATAACACATTTTATAAAATCCTACTGCTATTTAGTTTCTTAGTTCGGTAATATAGCAGGATACATTAGGTGTCTGACATGTACGTTCCAAAATGATACATCAATAATTATACAAATAATCAAAATTTAATGTGTCACATCAAATGAAGGATGTTTCACTTGAAACTCTTTAAGTTGTTTCGATTAACATTCTTCGAAGCTTTTAAATAAATTTATTAAAATTTCAGATATTCTAAATCATCAACACTTTAATTCTAATGTTTATCTGGTCCTTTACTCGTTTATTGGAAGTTAATTTCGATGATTATTGAAAATACAAATCGAAGGATGTGTAGAGTCTAATAATATTTATGTAGAGTTAACAAATTCTGTATGTGAATAACATTTAGGAAGTTAATATTTGTTGTATTAAGTTCATTTACAGAAATTAGTTTCCATCTTGTTTGAAGGAAGACAACTCTTGAAATAATGTTTATGCGGATGGTAATAATACGATTATATCTGCATTTGTATCTCAGAAAGGCTGGTATGGGTAATAACACTTATGTTGATAAGGAAAGAACAACGTTTCGACCTTCCTAAGCCATATTCAGGTTAAGGTTTATACTACGGCTGTTTATTACAAGTCTACAAGTTACATATTTTCGAAGAACAACTGTAGTCAGAGAAAATAAAACAGCAGTTCATTTTCTATATAATAAAACAAGCTTTTCTAATTAATTGGTATGTAAAATATCAAAATTACATTCATAACGATATGATGTAATTGGAAACTTTCAGTGGTGTTTTTGTAATAATTGATAATAATAATAGCACTTAATAGGTTATCTTGAAACGCTATATTATTTGCCTCGGTAGCTGCGTGGCTGCCGACGGTTGCGCGGCCAAACAGGGCGAGGACAAAACAGGCGGGGGCAACAGCTCTTCTTCCCGCGTCGTCCGTGGCGGCTGTGGGTGGGGTCCCCGAGGGGGCGTCTGTCCCAGCAGTTGCAGCATCTGGGGAGGGTGTGTCACGGTTCCCTGAGGAGGACCGCGTCTCGCCCGCCCAGATCGTGGAGGCTGCATCCTCTGGGGAGGTGGGTGGCACTTTGGGTGCTGTTCGGGTGGAGGGGGCCTCTGAGAAAGCTTCGGCCCATCCTTCAAGCCCGTGTTTGGACGGGGCCCCTGTGGGGGTTCTGGTCGGACTAGGTGCCTCTGAGGCATTCCCTGTCTCCGTGGAGGATCTGGCCTCCCTGTCAAATGGAATGGGGGTTAAGGGCTGTGTAGGCGCCTGCGATCTTGTCGCCCCTGAAAGTGTTTGGGAGGGTCACTCTGAAAAGTGTCATGCCCCCGCTGTTGATGTTGGGGTGGGTCCTTCTGTGGAGGGTCCTGCCCCCTGTTAAGGTTGGGTCAATAAGGGTTGTTGGGGACTCCGAAGAGCCCCTGGCTTCCCCTGCTAGTACTGCTGCAGGTGGGGGTCCTGAGAGACCCTCGGCACTGGCTCTAGGGATGGTGGTGGTTCCAGCCCCTTCCCCCGAGCCGTGCAGGCGTCAACCCCGACGTTGGACGGCTGCCGTCACCCAGCTCGTTTGCGAGCTTCCTGGACTTCCCCAGTCTTCCCTGTCTCTCTGGCTTGAGTGAGGACAGTGTGGAGGTGCCGGAGCCTTGCAACCCCGTTATGTTGCCGGATATCTCTCGTGTGCATCGGCGGTGGCCGGTTGTCGGCGGTCGCTGCTGCGAGGAAGGGATGGGGTCGAGTTGCCTTAAGAGGCCACATGCCCCCTGCCTCTGTCAACTTTTACAAATCAGTAGCATCACTGATTTCTCCCTTCTGATTGGTTGATGGGTTTTCCTTCCTTACTCTTGACATTCAGGGGATGCATAGCATTGATAAGCAATTCAACACATTCTTCCTGTTCAAACGCTTAGCAGTTGACATTATCTTCTTGCAGGAGACCCATTTTGCCTCTCGGAGGGACCATTTTTCGTTTTCTATCCTGTCCGTGCCTTCAGGTCGTATTGCACGACACATTTGCGTGGGGTGGGGATCCTCTACCACCCACATTTTAGTGATGCTAAGGGGCGGGTGGTGTACATTAATGTTGTCGCTGGGGGTCTTCTTCTCAGGCTTGGACAGGTTCATGGTTACACAGGACGATTACGTGATTGGGGACGACTTCAACTGTGTTTTAGATCCTCCCCTCGACAAGATTGGGGTGATCCTCTTTCTGGTGATCAGTATACGTGATCTCTGCATGCGGTACTGTCGGATTTCGATTTTTCTGATGTCTGGCGTGCACTGCATGGATCTGCTTTTTTAGCTACCTGGACTGGTCAGGGCGTTTCTTGTTGCCTTGACAGATTCTATGTGACACCTGGCTTTCGGCAGAGCCTCGGCGGGGATGCTGTTCATCGGGTTGGGGATGTCTCGTTTTACGTGTCTGACTATCGGGCGTTTCTTACCACATTCCGGGATTTTGTCCCCGTTTTTCAGGGTCCCGGTGTATGGAGGATCAACGTCTACCTTCTTGCCAAGGATGAGGTTGGTGACGCTTTGCTTGCTCTAGTTCGGGAGCTCTGTTCTGTCGAGTCTGTCACTGGGTCTTGATGGGCGGGTCTCAAGGAGGCTTGTGCCTTCTTGCTGCAGCAAGCTGGCATGCGGATTTCGAGGGCTCGCCAACTGGCCTTGCAGGGCAAGCAGGACACCTTGGGTGCCTTGCTTTGTAGCGGACCGATGGATTGCTGGGTCCTCTCGAACATTGAGACACTCCATAGGGATATAGATTTGTACTATTCCAAACTGTTCCATGCTGCGAGCGTCTCTAGTGTGATCGCGTTACCCAATCCCAGAACTGCCACTAGGGTTCCACTGTGCAAGGCACAGGAGATGGCTCAGACCAGACACATCTCCAGTCTGGTGTTGGAGAATGGTCACTCGTCATCTGATATATTCGACATTCTGGATGCGTGCCTAGGCTACTATTTTCAGCTTCACCCGTAGACGATGAGTTGTGGGACGACATTAGTCGGTTTTTGCCCTTCCTTTCACGAACAGCTGGTGAAACCAGTCTCCTTGGGTGAGTGTTGGTCGGCCATTTGGTCCATGCCACTTGGTAAGTGTCCTGGGCTGGATGAGCTGCCAGTGGAATTTTACAACAAAGTGTGGCATGTCGTCAGACCCTCCTTCATCCGACTTTTAACAACTGTCTGGCTACGGGTCTCTGCCATCGGGAACGCTGAATGGTCTAATTACACTTATCTGTAAGGATCCCAACCAGTCTGAAGATCATTTCTCGTGGCGACCCATTTCTCTCCTGAACGTGGATGCAAAGATTATTTCTAAGGTCCTGTGTGTCCATTTGGGTGCAGTCATGCCTTTCTTGATCCGCTGCACTCAGCGTTTTTAAATTTTTTCTTAACTTTGTTCCTAGTTTTGAACATAGGTTTGGTATTTAACTTCTAACTTTAATAGTCTAAATAGTCTATTTTTGTTTACTGAGATTTTTCATCTTCAGTCACATACTCATTTTATATACCGCTATGAATTTGCAGTTTATTGTTATGACTTCTTCAACTACTACCTCAGATAAACCATCTGTTGCTGTGAACACTTTTGGCAGAGAAGTTTTGACACTTATTTACAGAGATATGGAATTGTTCTTGCAGTTTGTGGATTCTTCTGACCCTCAGTCTTTGTTCCTTACCCTAGGAATGTTGGACAAGAAGATCAAGACATAGACAGGCTTTTATGTTTTGTTCTCATCCACTGTGTTGTATAAACTATCTTTTGTTACATTACTTACATTTGTGGAACTGTGATGTTATCGCATCTGACGTATGTTCGCCTGTCTTGATGGCTTAACACACACGCCCCTAACAACGAGCTCTCTGGTGTCACTTCTTGCGACTATGACGCCATAGTCTTTGCCTTAACTACTTTGGTATCTACTAAATAGTGGAGTGGATTGTTTAGAATTCACTTAGTGGAATTTACCTGTTCCAAGACATCTATATTCGTTGAATAGGAAGATAAAATATAAGTTTTGGTTGGTATGAGGTAAATAATAAAATGTATTTTATTCGAGGCTGATGATTAACTGTTTTTAAACTCCATGCTTGTTGAAACTAAAGATATTTTTGTCGGTATATGGCAAATACTAGACTGTGTAAAATGCAATGTATGGAAGTTATCTTTATTCACATCAATACTCTTTGAATGGTAAGAAAAATCTATGTGTTTTGAAAGATCTGGTAATTAGGGCACTCTAGTCGAAACTTGCAGATTTTGAGACTCTAATCCTTTTACCAAAAACGGTAGAGGCGTTATAATGTAAACGTTATCCCCATTTTTATTTTGTAAAGAGTAGTCCAAGAGTTGGTTTTATTCTTATTTATTTGAAAACAAGAATCTAAAGATTTCAGGCGTTTTTCTGGGATGGGATTTTGCTTAGCGATTAATATAAGCTGAGACTTTTGATCATTATTTTCTGTAATGCATCCATTGTTGCAACCAATTGAAACATTTTAGTAAATCCTAGATTTTATACCTTGTTTCTGGGATTCTTTTATGACTGGTATTTATTATGTTAAATTATTGTGTGATAAATATCTGTAGTGTCAACTTCAACTGTGTTGGTAGAAAGAAGACGAACATTTGTCTTATTTTTTTACGAGCTGAAATCGAATTAACAATGTCTTCCACAGCTGTTTTATGGCGGACCGACTTGAGGATTATGATAATCAAAATTTGATAATCAAAATTTAACTTTAAAACACTGTAAAGATGTTTATTTAAACTATACATACCTATACAGTTTTGAAAAAAAATGTCATCACTTTATTAGCTTATGAAAATATATTATCTTATTTTTTCCTCAAATTCCAAGTCTGCCTCTGGTTGAATGACACAGTTAAGTAACTTAACGGTAAAACACTTAGTATGTTGAAATCAAATACAACGCTGGTTATATATCAGAACAAATATTATTTTTTTTTATTGCAAGTTCTGTTTTTATATTTTCTCAGAAATTTACTACATAACACTATCACTCCCCCACGGCTGAAAGGGCGAGCATGTTAGATGTGACGAGGAGTCAAACGCTTTAACCCACCTGGCCATGCCAGGGCGGAAATTTTGGAGAATGACCTTACTCCAGGCTCGCTTATTTTCAGGTTTTTTATTCAATTTTTAAGTGGTGAACCTTATCCAGGGAAGAATGCATTGAAATTAAATGTTTAATAGCGTACTCATTTCATTAACACATTCTTATGTAAAATAATCAATATTTTAGATCATAATGAACGTACAAATACGTTTTTATTCAGTTCTTTTTCGCTGTTCTTTTTCTCTCCACAGACCCGTATTCTTGTATAAAAATATATTTAATAACTGAATCCTAACATAAACTGTGTGTATAATATCTTCATTCTTGTCCATTCTCAGAAGTTAGATACAGGCCAATGATGAATTAGTTATAAACTTTAACTTGATCGAGCATTTATAAACTCATGTTCATAAATATTTTGACGAGCAAAACCACTTACATTATTAAAGACGTAGTTTAAATTTGTGCTCTGAAGGATAGGGCTCACTGTCAGAGGACATAGTGATGTTAGCACTCTTCCATTGACTCGAACCGGCTTTGTTAATTGCAGCAATTTGAAACCCATAAGTCACAGCTGGAGCCAATTGGCAGACTGTGTAAGACGTAGTATTAGCAGCAGTGTGTTGCCGACATCCATCCAGTTGGCGCCTGTACTGTAGTTCTTCACCTGTAGGTGAAAGCGGATAACAGGAATGTTACCTGTTAACATTTTCTGCCACTTCAATGATGCTGTCCATGAGTTGTATGCTTTAGTTTCGTCCAAGCTGACTTCTGGTGGTTCTGTTTTAATCAAATAAAATTCAAGTAATGTGAAACGTATTTCAAAACCGCAAACTGAAATACATTTAGGTGAAAGGAACTTTATTTCATTCAATCAGTATCTGAATTATGAACAGTTTTTGTACTAGCGAAATTCGCTATGACAACGTAATATATTTTTGTAAAAATATCTTCTATTTATTCCACTTACAAAAATCAAAACATTAAATGAGTAACTCTCCAGTCGACCCCTTTTGAACTGTCCCACGACGTCGTCAAGGACGTATTTTCGGCGGCGTAGGGACAGTCCGTAAAATCGAGCATGAGGCGCACTGGACGCGCCTGAATGTGTGTACCGGGAACCGGCGTGTCTGTCTGGACATGAAGACTGTTCCCAACTTCATTACTGTGAACGGCTTTCTGGTACTGTGTAATTACCCGGGCATGCGATGGCTGTGTTGCTGCTGTGGCCTCGAAGGCCACCTGTTTTACTGGACGCGCCTGAATGTGTGTACCGGGAACCGGCGTGTCTGTCTGGACATGAAGACTGTTCCCAACTTCATTACTGTGAACGGCTTCCTGGTACTGTGTAATTACCCGGGCATGCGATGGCTGTGTTGCTGCTATGGCCTCGAAGGCCACCTGTTTTGTACTTGCCAGCTGCCACGGTGCGGTATATGTCTGGCCTTTGGACGCGACGACAGTGCCTGTTCTGTGACGAATGTGTGTAGTGGTAACCACACGCCTTCGCGTTGCCCGAGGCATGTGGCGACATATGCTACAGTGGCTGCAGGGCCTCTGAGTGGGTGTATGCCCTGTTAGCTGCCGAGTCCTGAGAGGAAGGGTCTCGGTCCCCTGAGGAGAGCCGGATCTCACCCGCCCAAGTTGAGGAGGCTTCGGCCCCTGGAAAGGTGAGGTATGTTCGGGAGCTGTTCGGGTGTAGGGGGCCTCTGAGAAGGCTCTAGCCCATCCTGCTGACCCCAGTTTGGATGGGGACCCTGAGGGGTCTGTCGACAAACCGGGCAATGCTGGGGCGTCCCTCGTCTCTGTGAAGGACCAGGCCTCTATGCCTGGTGGTGAGGGGGTTGGGGGCTGTGTTGGTGCCCACGCTCTTACCACCACAGTAAGTGTTGAGGTGGGTTCCTCCAGGGAGGGCCCTGCCCCCAGTACATGGTAAGTCAGTTGGGGGAGATGGGGCCTCCGAGATGCCCCAAGCTTCCCCTGCTGGCTGGGATGTGGGTGAAGGCTCTGAGGGACCACATGCCCAGATCTCGAGTGACAAGGGTCTTTTGGCCGCTTCCTCTGCTGCCGGTTTCGTTCCTACCTCGATGTTGGACGAGCTCCCGTCACCTGGCTCGTTTGACTGTTTGGTCGACTTTCCCAATTTTCCCAGTCTCTCGGGGCTGGGAGAAGAGTGAGAAAGAATGGGAAACGTGCTGTCCCGTGTCTTTTCCTGTGTTGCATTGGCAGTTGTCGGATGCTGGCAGAAGCGGGTTCGGGTGGCCTCAAGAGGCCGCTCACCCTCCTGCCTTTATCTGTACAGTCAAAGCAGGAGCATCACTGATTCCTCCACTCTGTTTGGTTGATGGGGTTCTCCTACCTCGCATTAAACATCCAGGGAAAGCATGGCATTACTAAGCAATTCTACACATTGTCCCTCTTCAACTGCTCTGCAGTTGATGCAATTTTTCTGCAGAAGACCCATTTTGCCTCTCGACACGTGCACGGTTTGTGGGGATCCTCTTTCACCCTCGTTTCAATGGCACCATTCTTGCATCACATAGTGATGCTGAGGGGCGAGTTGTGTGTATTGATGTTCTCGCTGGGGATCATAAGATTCGGCTTGTCAATGTCTATGCATCTGTCTGATCTGGAGAGCAGGATCCCACTGTCTGACCTGGGGAGCAGGATCCCACTGTCTGGTCTGGGGAGCAGGATCCCATTTTCCCTTTTGCTTTTGTTCTTCTCTTTTCTTCTCAGTGTGTATATATGAACGTGTTTTTTAATTGTAAGGTTTTTGTAATTTCTTATTGTTGTAAGTAACTCAAAGTCAATTCTAATAATTTAATAATCCTTTGTAATATAATATTTATCTTGTTTGATAGTATTTCTTTATAATAGTAATTATATTGAATATTATAGGAAGTATGCGTCTTAAGTACTTGTTTGAATATTTCCTATGTTGTCAGAAATTGATATTAGGTTTCATTTTAGAAGTCGATATTTCACCACACACACACATGGGCACTTTCATGTTTTTATATGTGTTGTTGAGCTTTATTTCTGTGTTGATCGCTTGGGTCTTGTTCTTGGTTGTTTAAATATAAACTTTCTGGGCCCAGCGTGGCTGAGCGTGTTAAAGCGTTCGACTCGTAATCCGAGGGTCGCGGTTTCGAATCCCGTTAGCACCAAACATGCTTGCCCTTTCAGCCGTGGGGGCGTTATAATGTGAAGGTCAATCCCACTATTCGTTAGTAAAAGAGTAGCTCAAGAGTTGGCGGTGGGTGGTGATGACTAGCTGCCTTCCCTCTAGTCTTACACTGCTAAATTAGGGACGGCTAGCGCAGATAGCCTTCGAGTAGCTTTGTGCGATATTAAACAAAACAAAAACAAGCAAACTTTCGTATCTTTCCGCGAAATTCGAAACAAAAAATATTAAACCTTGCATAAAATTAAGCGAAAAATACCCAATAACATATTATATAAATATAATTTTGACATAAGGTATACTAGAAAACTGTTTTTATTATATATCAAATTAATTGATGCTGTATTTTCTCTAAGAACACTTTTTCTTCAAAAATATGTAACTAGTAGACTTGAAACAAATAGCCGTTGTATTAAATCGATGTGTGTTTATGTTTTCTTATGCCAAAGCCACATTACGCTATCTCCTGAGTCCACCGAAGGGAATCGAACCCCTGAGTGGGGTGTCATAAATCTGTAGACTTACTGCTGTACGAACGGATGACATTAAATCGGCTATCATCGTGTTATTAACACCTACGAAAGAGTATTATTTTTCATACACACCATATGAAAGCATATAGGGAATACATTTAACTCAAATATTTTGTGTAAATATTAAGTCTTAGCTACTTGAATTTTAAACAAAGGTCGAATAAGTGCTAAATAAAAATGTACTTCACAAAGAAATTAATTATTTATACATTGGTTAATTTGGTACAAATGTTATAGACTCCATACGTTTTTAGGTGTTTATTTTCAATAATGAGCTAAATTAACTTAGAGTGAACCAGTTGGGAACCAGATGAACATCAAGGTTAAAATGTTATTGATTTAGAACACTTACAATTTTTACCTAGTTTTTTAAGAACCTCGAAAATATTTACGGAAACAACTGATAAAAGTTTTGTCAAATATTTTGTGTAAATATTAAGTCTTAGCTACTTGAATTTTAAACAAAGGTCGAATAAGTGCTAAATAAAAATGTACTTCACAAAGAAATTAATTATTCATACTGGGGCAGTTTGCCCGGCATGTCCAGGTGGGTTAAGGCGTTCGACTCGTAATTTGAGGGTCGCGGGTTCGAATCACTGTCACACCAAACATGCTCGTCCTTTCAGATGTGGGAGAATGTATAATGTGACGGTCAATTCCGCTATTTGTTGGTAAGAGAGAAGCCCAAGAGTTGGCGGTGGGTGGTGATGACTAGCTGCTTTCCCTCTGATCTTACACTGCTAACTTAGGGATTGCTAACGTAGATAGCCCTCGAGTAGCTTTGCGCGAAATTCAAAAAACAAACAAACAATTATTTTGTTTTTTCTTAAAAATGCCCTTCCCACGATATACATCTTTCAAGGCGTAAGGTACTGTGTTTAATACGCCAGCTAGCCGATAGAGGATTTTTATGTACTTTTAGTGTAGCAATAGAAAATAGATTTTTTACGGGTTGAGGCAAGAGGTTAGCTCAGAATCTACTCAAGTCTTCGTCTCGCAGGTATCGTATTCTCACTACTTACCAATTACAAGAATTTTCAACAGCATAAAATATTTAACTGATATCGTTGACAAACTGTGTAGTATATGATGCATTTAGCTTTATTTACTCAGAACGTTGGTAAAAATTCAGCCTTCATCTAGGTGTTAATTAGGTCAGTTTGTTTTGTTTTAGAAAGTCTCTTTAAAGTTATGGTGCGTCTTTCACGATATAGCGTCTTACAAGGAGTAAGGTACAGTATTTAGTGTGCTATCTCTGTTTGTACAGAGGATTTTTTGCACTTTTAGTAAAGCAATGGAAAGTACATTTTTTATGCACATAAACATAGTTTTATAATTAAGCTAGACGGTTAGTGTTAGCTTAAAATATATGACTGAAATTTCACACAAGATTCTATCCTGAAAACAAGGAAGTAGATTGGTTTATGGATTTACTGACAAACTAAACAAATGAACGAAAGTATTAAATATGATTATTTCGTCACGTGTTCTGTAACTTTATTATTTGATCTTGGTATTGACGTAATGTTTACATTTTTATAAACGTAATAACGTATAACAAGCATAAAATAGTGACGAACAAAATCATTGCAAATTGTTACCAGCGATATGTATTATAATAATGTAATGTTGTTTACTATCTGAAACTACGAGGATTTCCCGAGATGGTGTCAAATGTACAACAAATTTTATTTGCTGTGATGTTCCTCCGACCTACTGTTGTCAAATTTAGCATCAGTTGCTGACGCAATTGTTTTTTTATTTCGATGTTAGTAATGGAGGTTATTGAGAAAGTTGTGTTAGTGTTAGAAATGTAAGTTTAGGAATTGGAAGTGTAGGAAGCAGGAGTTTTAATGTGCTAGAGGAAACGACTAACACTTGCTAAGGATAACTGAGTATTCATATGTAATTTTATTTAAATAAAAAATAATACAAATAATTTCTGTATTTGCTTTCTTTAAACACAAAGCTGATAAAGATGTATATTAGTTGTAAACACACAAAGGATCGAAATCCAAAATTTAGTATTATAAGTTCTCGATTTCACCTGTTGCTCAACAGAAGGTAAATATGTGTAACTTCAATATTAATACTGAAGAGTTAAGTGAAATAAAATCAAAAGGAAGGACTGTAATAAAAACAGCAAATTTAAACCTAAAATATTAGTGTCTTATAAAAATAAACAAAATAAAAATGATATACAAATTGAAACAATTCCATGGTACAGACTATAATGTGGAATATAAAATGTACCCTAGATGTTTGAGGTGACTATGGAAGAAGGACTCCCATTGCGGTGGGGATACACTATATGTCAGTCTTTACCTTCATATACCAGTCTCATAATGCAATAAAATAAAGGAATAGTAATAACAGTTAAAACAATATAACTTAGAATAGTGAGATGTAGGTGCTCAAACGACATATTATATATTAAAAATGGTAAAATAACACATTTCATAACACTTATTGGTAATTATTTTGTTGGCTTGGTTATGCAGTAGGTTACATTAGGTATCTTATAGGTACGTTGGAAGATATAAAATCAATAATTATACAAATAATTACAATTTAATGTCACATCAAATCAAGGAAGTTTCAATTGAATGTTGTTTTTTATTGTTTCAGTTTATATTTTTCGAGGCTCTTAAATAACTTGGTAAAACTTTAGGATGTTTTTAAATTACCAAACATTTAATTCTGATGCTCATCTGGTCCCCCACTCGTTCATTCATTTAACTAATTTTAAAAAATAAAAATCGAGGGATGTATGAAGGCGAATAATATTTATATAGAGTTAACCAATTCTATATTTGATTAAAATTCAAGAAGTTATGCTTAATATCAGTTGAGTTAAATTTGTTCCCCCACATGTGCTTCCATCTGGTGTTTAAAAGGTATAACTGTTGAAGTATTTTTTGTAGATGATAATTCTACGATATTTGCCTTTGTAGAACGGCTGTTTATTAGAAGTGTACCGGTTACACACTTTCGAATAACTACTGTAGTCAGAGAAAATATAACACCAATTCACTTTCTGTATGATAAAAACAAAGTTTTTTTTTTGTTTAATCAGTCTGCAGTCTGCATTGTGTATTTCTCAGCGAAATTCAAAAATCAAACAAACAAAATGTCTACTTGCTTTGGGACAAAAAATGAACTATACAGCCTGTATAAAACATATATTCTTACGAGTTTAATGAGTTGTTTGATGTTGCACATATAATAACTGATGAAAATATTTAGATCAAAGTTGTATACTTAGAGGTTCCTACCGCTGTACTGTAGGATCGAAACACATCGCCGACTACGTTCACTTTTTTCTTCTCGAGGACATTATGATGTGACGATGATTGTGGTTAAAAATAAATAGAACAAACAAATTATATTTTAGTTTGTTGTTAGGAGTATGAACACCTTTAACCAGACTTACATCACATGTTATAGCGCAAAGATATAACTATTTCTTTATGACAGTTGAAGCATTCATGAATTACTTGATAATGTTTCAAAGTTTCTATATACATATATAGAAATGATAGCTCTAATAATCAATTATCAGTTAGTTATAGTTGTCCAGAAAACAACAATATTAATATCACGTTATAACACAGTCTTTCTTCTTAACTCACAGTAAACTTTACATTTTTCACAGGATAACATAATGATGAAGCTACTTTGTAAATGGTACGTTTAGTTTTATTTTTGACTTAAAATATGGTACTGTATAAATACTATTTCAGACATATATATATCTCTGTTTAAGTTTAAGATCACAACATTTGATATACTGAATAAAAGTTCTTGTTTGTATGGTTTAATATCTATCTAGATACACTTGAATGTAGGATACTGTATTGCAGTGTGTGTTATATCGGTTTATTTTTCTGATAAACAGAATTTAGATTAAGTGATAGCTCTCCTTAAGATGTAGAGTGAAGCATATATAAAGTTGTACTTTTAACAATAAACCTACTTCCATTAATAATGGTTCATAAGTTTATGTTTCGAGAGTGGCCAGCTGTTGTGGTCAAAGTCAAGTACCTGGTATAGAAAGTAACCAGGAAGAAATTACTCAGTGACAAACGTGTAGACGAAAAAGGTTTATTTGATAAAACTTTAACAGTAGTCTTAAGACACAAGAACACTTTGAAAAGTAGATATAGTTACAATAATAATTATAACATGAACTAATTAAAACTTAAACACGGGTGTAGTTTAACGGTTAACCAGTTTTCAATAATAATAAAACAATGTGTTTAATGTAAATTACATTTTTTGGAACAGTGAGTACTTTTGCGTCTCTCACATCAAATCTTATTAGTTGATTAGATTAGCCCAAGAGTTGGCGGTGGGAGTTCTTGTATGCTGACCTATCTCTAGTCAGTCATTCCATAATTAAGGACACTTAACACATGTAATACTTGAGTAACTTTGTGCAAAATTAAAAACAAATAAATAGTTGTGGTGAAATAAGAGAAATATGTATATAGATACTTGTGAGTCTTATTGTTAAAATAATGAAACAGTGGCTACAACACAAGATACAGAGGCTTGTATCTCTTGATTTTACAATAGCTACATGTGTCCCAGACGATTTACTTATATATATTGTGTGTGAGTCATATAGTTTTTGTTCATGTACATGCTGCTATATATTACATCTCCATCAAACATCAACAAAGAAACAGTTTTGGTGAAACAAAACAAATGTGTATATTCCAATGTTAAACTAACTAAGTAGGGGCTACAATATCACGCATGGAGGTTTGTTTAGCTACATGTGTTCCAGGCTTTTTATTAATATATTAACTATTTATGTTTATCTATTATATATATATGTAGTGTGTACTATCGTCATATATTTTTCATTCATGTACATAGTGCTATCCATTAGACCCCCCACCAAACAACTTTATTTCCGCTTTCAGTTTCAAAGTTATATCACTACTACGTCAGCCAAGTTAGCAGAAATGTTTTACATGTAAATAACAAATAATCACCACCAGTTTTATATTGGTTCAGTCTGTCTCTCTGCATGTCTCTGTAATACTGTAATTTGATTCTTTACGTCAAATGTCACTAGAATCATTCTGATTGGTTGTAATGTTCTTAGAAGTATGCATCTCTTTAAAAATACAATAATATTTGAATATCAGCGAGGTAGTCCAATCGTATGCTTACACTCCAATAAAACGTAATACCAGTACCTAATAATTTAACAATCCTGGGTAATATAACTTTTATATATTGTTTGATAATATTTCTATATAATATAAATTATAATGAATATTTTACCAAGTACAGATCTTAAGTGCTTGTATCAATAATTCTTATTATATTGTCATAAACTAATATTGTGGTTACTCTTCACACATCAGTAATTAACCACATGCATGGTAACTTTGATGTTTTTCTATCTGTTGTTAAATTTTTTTGTGTTTTGGTTGATCGGTCGGGTCATGTTCTCGGTTATTAGATAACATTACTGTCTGTTGGAAATGAAATAAAAAAAAAACTATAACTTGATCTCTTTTGAAAGTGGACCGTTGTTCTTCAGGTACAAACTGGATGTACTGTTTTTTGTGTGTCCATGTAACTGTTTTCAGGCTGTGGATGGATGTCCACCATAATTGTTGTGGGGGTTCATTAGATCTATGAGGGGAAGTAGATAAAATCTTCAGTTGTTCATTTTGCGAACTTTATGGTTGTTTAACCACCTCTTCTCTCCCTCTTGGTGGATCTTCACCAATTTCGGCATGGAAGTTTGCTGGGTTCATGCAGAAATACATGTTAATATGTTATTTCACATTTTGTGTTCTTATAGTTGTTTTAAAACGACTTTTAAATGTCCTAAGATAACATTTCATTAAGAAAAAATGTACATAACTTCCGTCGAGGTGACGGTTATTCCAGCTAGTTATTAATAATACATATAAAAACGGATACTCCTTTCGAAACAGGCCTGGCATGGCCAAGCTCATAAGGCTTCCGCCTCGTAATTCGCGGGTTCGCGCCCGCGTCGCGCTAAACATGCTCGCCCTCTCAGCCGTGGGGGCGTATAATGTGACGGTCAATCCCACTATTCGTTGGTACAAGAGTAGCCCAAGAGTTGGCGGTGGGTGGTGATGACTAGCTGTCTTCCCTCTAGTCTTACACTGCTAAATTAGGGACGGCTAACACAGAAAGATCTCGAATAGCTTTGTGCGAAATTCAAAAACAAACAAACAAACAATCCTTTTGAAACTATGTCACCTCAATTAAATTAGTTAACACTATTGTTTTGGTTTTTCAGGTACCATGTAATAAAAGAGAAGCAGAAGAAAGAAGAACAAGAAATTCATAGTTTTTGTTATAATATTTACAGACACTACCATAACTTGTGACTCAGTCATATAATAGGTATTATTATAAAAAAAAAACACTGTATAGTATTGTACAAAGTTCTGATGACCTATTGAGGAGATACTTAAAATACCATTTTGATGAATAATTTGAACCAGCCCTGAATAAACAGTGCTGCCACCTGCCTAATATATCACAGGCTATATAAAATATAGAACCCGATGTAAAATTAGTCTACTTTGATATGTTTTTAATCAGGTGTACTGTGCTCAGAACACGTCGTTCAATTGCAACGCTTCCAATAACCGTAGACAGCGAGAATCAAGGTGCAGTGCTATGAAGACGTGCAGAGATACTAACCTTTGACCCGAGGAAAACCAGAAATTTTCTCCAGCCTTCCTGCATGAACGACCTTATCTGTCTATGTTAAACGTAAAATGCAGACATTAATGTCCGGTGCTCCACCACGAAAAGCCCAACTAACCTGTTTTCCTCAGAGACGTTCATCCATATATTTCTCCAGTTGACTTTCAACGCTTGTTCATGTGAAATGTGTTTATGCTGACGTGCGTGATATCAGAATTGAGACGTTTTCACACTGCGAGTGAAAATAAAACTGTAAAGAGTGGAATGGATAACACGTACGCAAGAATAAAAGGTAGAAACTTTAAAAACTTCAACGTGGACGATTTCAAACACTTTGCACACACTTAATGTGAGGTTAAAATGACTTTGAATGTTTCGAAACGTATATAAAGTGAGATTTATTTGATATGGATAGAGAGCAGAGCTATAGCCAAGTTCGAAGCACGTTTCTACAGTGAACCAAACTACTTATTATCATGGTTGCAGCCAAGAACTGTGAGATATGGGACAGCACATGGACGTCTTTTGTTAGATAGGTAATTTTCTACGTATTTATTTATTTTTCGTTTATAGAATCGTGACGTATGTGTTGGTTGAATGGAAGCGACAAATAAATACGGAAACGCTGTTGTCTGCACTTGTGTTTCTACAACAGTATAAATTGAATATATATACTTCCTTATATAGTCATGAAATATATGAACTATAAAGACATTATATATGATGTAACTACAAACATTGACGAAACAGTTAAGTTTATATTTGCCACGAGGAGGGAGGACTGCGTTACAAACAGTAACATCAAATCTATCTGGCCCGTCATGGTCAGTGGTTAGAGCACTCGACTTGTTATCTGAGGATTGCGGGTTCGAATTCCTGTCACATCAAACGCGCTTGCACTTTCAGCCGTTGATAAGAGTAGTCCAAGAGTTGGCGGTGGGTGGTGATGACTAGCTATCTTCCCCCTAGTTTTACACTGCTAAACTATGGATGGTTAGTGCGCATAGTTATAGAGTAACTTTGCGTGAAATAGAAAAAAAAACAAAAACGGTTCTTGTTCTCAGCATCACCCCTATCATATAATGGCTGTCATATTTTTATTATAATGTTCTTGTGTATCAGTGATTCAGAACCGTTTGTTAAGCTACGTAGAGCATTTATAGAAATATAAAAAAACATTACATAAATCTACTAAACTATGGATCATTTGATAAACTTTATCAGGAATTAAATTAATTTAGTTATCAGAAATTAAATTAACATACGTATTATAAATTTCATATTTTACTAAATTCGTAACAGTAAGAAAAATTAACGTGGAATCCTAAACGTATTATATATATAACACAACGAATGAATCCTAAACGTATTATATATAACACAACGAATGATTAACACATTTTGTTATACGCGAAAAAATAAGAAATCAACATGTATAATTTCTGATAAGAATACACTGGGAAGTTCACATTAGACGCGGCTATAATTAGATCTCAAACCAATGATGTTTGTGCCTGAAAAAACAAACAAACTCACAGCTATTTTATGAGCCAGAATAAAAGTGCAAGTAAATAATTTAAATAAACATAAAATTTTACCCAGTTTCCATTGATATGGGAATATTTCTGTTCGGTAATAATATTTCCCCTCTCACAAGTTAAAACTAGGATACGAAATTAAATAACCAATGTTTAGAAGATAAAATTATTAAATTAAATTAATTGATTTTATGACTTTCCAATGGAAATATAGTTTGAATACTTGTTTACTTTGAGAACAACATATTAGATATTTATTTAGTGTAATTGTTAGCAATTAATAAAAATCCAGTTATTTTATTTAGGATGTTTTTTCTTTTTTATCTTTCGTACAATTAATAAAAGAATACCATTTTACCAATAGTAAAATTATTGGCCAACTCCATAGGATCTCCGAAATATGTCGTCAGAGGGACAGGGGGTCAACTGGAAGACTGAAGGAAAACGGTGTAAGTGTAAGTATGACATAGGGGTATGTTAATAGGACATGTGGTTATTTGATAGATTGTTTAACAGACTATTCGTGATGAAGCTTAGTTGAATGGACGACTACTGCCTTTTGTATAAACACAAGTGTAGCCTTCCGTCTTTAGGTCACTGTGTCTCCATCCAGGTGGGTATTTATATTTAAAACCAGGGTTGCTAATAAATTTAATCTTCACTACGCTTCACTCTGGACACATTCATTTGCTGATTATTTTGAAATTGTTTTAATTGTTTCTGGCAATGAATCATTAATTTCAGCTTCTCGTTGGCCGCCTCAAACAGTACGGAAAATCATGCAGGGTTGAGAAGGATTGTAATTTCGTTAGTTTGTCTGGTTGGGTGACATAAAGCCACCCGTCGAACCCACTATAATTTGTGGGAGAGATAGATTTTTCTTGTTCTAACACCTGGAGGACTAGTGGTAAAGGAACCAAAACAAGAACATTTATTCGTGACAATTAAGAAAATTTTACAATGTTTTCAAACAAATAGAAAATAACACTGCACATCAAAGTTTTTGTTTCTTGAACATTGATGGGTGTTCCTTATATAGATCTTTGGCTGCTGATCACGAAAATCACATCTAAATTTGCCAATTACGTACTGTTTTATGGAAATCTTCAGTTTTGTCGTGTTTTTTTCTTATATTTGTTTCCAAAATTTTTCGTTTCTGTAAGAGACCTATGAACAATGTTTTGTGCAGTTTGGGTATGTCCAGGCATGAAATTAGGCTAGATTGGAAGCTTTTCTGTGAAAGTATGCAGCCCGGGCATGCCTGGGCAGGCCGGAGCCAGCTCAGCAGGCTATAAAAGTGGATTGCATACATAGATGCTGCTCTTTGGATTAATATAGACCTTATAGTATGTACGTATTGTTTCAGAATATAGCATTGCCTCAGTAGCACTGTGACAAGTAAGTTTGACGTTATACACGTTTTACAGTACGATTGGTGTCGGTCAATATGTCTCGTTAATGTTGTAACAGCCGCGATACATTCTGCTATATTTGTGCCGAGTATAACCTTGTTAAACAGAGACGCTCAATATCTGCTCTTGTGAAGAAAGCATATCATCTGTACTTCGGCTGTAAAACTGATGATCAAGACCAGGAATGGACACCTCACATTTGTTGTGAGACATGTGCTGTCTGTCTGAGAGCTTGGCTCAGAGGCACTTGAAAGACAATGCCATTTGCTGTACCGATGATATGGCGAGAACAGAAAGACTATGTGACGGACTGTTACTTTGTTTGACTAATGTGTCTGGTTTTCTGCCAAAAACAAGAAGTCAATTGAATACTCTAATCAGCCTTCAGCAATGAAACTCGTGCCACATGACGGCATTCCTCTAATTCCAAATCCACCAGAGGAATGGACCTTAGATGAACCAAATGAAGAAATTGCAATGCAGGGAACTGGCAGTGACATTGATCCGGATTTTGAACCGTGCTCCTCAGACGATCCACATCTCATAGCACAGTCAGAATTAAACAATCTGGTCAGAGATTTGAGTCTGTCGAAAGCAAAAGCCGAATTGCTGGGTTCGAGACTGCAGGAATGGTGTTTGCTGTCAACAGGTACGAAAATTTCTGCTTTTCGAAGCCGCCAAGATGATATAACCAAATTCTTTACACAAGTTGACAGCCTTTGTTTCTGTGTTGACATCGAAGGATTGCTCTCTGCTTTGGGTTGTGACCATGACCCGCAAGAGTGGCGTGTCTTTATTGATTCATCAATGTTAAGCCTCAAAGCTGTTTTGTTACACAATGACAATGTTCACCCTTCAATACCTGTTGAATATGCAGCACACATGAAAGAAACCTATGAGAACATGGAAATGTTGCTGAAGCACATCCAGTACAGTAAGTACAACTGGAATATATGTGGAGATCTGAAAGTCGTTGCTCTGTTACTAGGACTGCAGCTCGGCTATACAAAGAACTGTTGTTTCATCTGTGAATGCTGACAGTCGTGCCAAAGAGTCACATTATTCTAGACAAAGCTGGCCACTTCCGTAAAAAGTTAGTTCCAGGACAGAAAAATGTGGCGCATGAATCGTTTGTCGACCCGGCAAAGATTTTTGTGCCTCCTCTTCACATAAAATTGGGACTTATGAAGAATTTCGTAAAAGCAATAAACAAAGAAAGCGAAGGTTTTTGTTATATAAAACAAATATTCCCAAGAATAACTGAGGCCAAGATCAAAGAGAGCATTTTTTGTTGGCCCTCAGATCAGACATGTTATGAGTGACAAGCGGTTCGAAGATATATTAGTTGGGTCGGAAAAGATTGCCCGGAAAGCCTTCAAAGACGTTGTTGACAATTTTCTTGGCCATTGCAGATCCCTACATTACATTCTGCTGGTAGACAAAATTCTCAAAGCATACAAAACAATAAAGTGCAACATATTGCTCAAGATTCATTTCCTTCATTCACACTTGGACTTCTAACCCGCAAATCTCGATGCTGTCAGTGACGAACACGATGAAAGGTTTCACAGGACATTGCTACAATGGAGAAACGATATCAGGGCAACTGGAATCCGTCAATGCTTGCTGACTACTGTTGGACACTGCAATGTGATGCACCGGACATTGAATACAAACGAAATTCAGGAGCAAAACACTTCTCATTATGTTGAACTTAATAGCGTATTAGAAACATAAACGCAATTAAATACGTTATGCCGGTAAACAGTTAACTGTCTATTTCTCAAAGTTCCTACGTGATGAAGCAAAACCAAAACTGTATTTGCGCATAACTACCAGGTACCTGTCACAATCAGCAAAACCTTTTCAGGAAGAAAAACGTTTCAAAAAATTGTTGCGCAGTGTAATACACTAAGCAAACAGAAATTACAGGTACGTAGTGCAGAACTATGACGAACACATACTACTAGTTAGAACAAAAACACTAGACCCGAAAACTTCAAGTTGAGCAAAACACGTAAACAAATATATCACGTAGTCTTTACCCAAGCCTGGTTGAAAACCTGTAAAAGTAAGGTTAATGAAAGATAAATGTTCATGGCAGCTTATTTGTTTCAATTGTGTAAAAGGAAGATGTTTGTTCCATAACTCGGGTGTATCAACTACTTTCTTGAAGTAACTCAATATGTAATCATAGTATTTGGATTTTTTCGTAATATGCTGTAGAGAGTTAACCTTTTTTCATGTGTTTTCACTTTGCTAGTATCATGAATATAGGAACCTGGTGTGTAAATGGTATGTAGTTACAATTGCTTTCGAGTTGTGCTGCTTACAGTGGTTTTTTATAAGTTATTCGATACTAGCTGGCGTACCCGTACCCTGAACGGAAGTTATGTTAATTCATGATTAATGAAAGGCTATTTTAGGACATGAAAAGTTGTTTCCCGTATATATATAAGTACAAAACCAAAAACCCAAAACGCTCATGAGAACAATAAAACCTAAAATGTAAAACCGTAAATTTGAATGTGTCTCCTTATGTACACAACAAATCTTTTGCCAAATTTGGTAAATATCCATCAATACGGGCGAAGTAGTGGTAAAAAAGCAACTGCAAAAACACCCATAAAAAGAAAATGCAAAATTGGAAAATTTTGTGTATTTATCCATGGACTTATTGAATGTTCATACCAATTTTGGTAAATATCCATCCACATCCTGCGAAGTGTTTACATGAACATGCAACAGCAATACTATTATATTTATATGGATAGAGCCAGTGTATTAGATCCGCGTGTGACATATTCATGATTCATGTTTGTACCCTGAGAATGGAGAAAAATAGTTATCCGTGATGGAAAAAAGAGGCAAAACGGGGAAATCGTGACCCTCATTGCAAATCTATGTACACACAGGATAAAGTTTTCGCGAAATTGAGGATTGCATATTGCGCAATGGAAAGTTTTTTTCCAGTATCATATAAGCCAGAGTTCCATTTTATTTTTGTAATAATGTGCTTAATATGAGTATTTCATTTAAGCCTATTTGTGAATGTTATATCTGAATATTTAACTGAATTAATTTAAGTCTCATAGAGGGCGACTATTACTTAACACTCTTTTCCTCGTTTATTTTAAGGGCTCTTTCGAATAGTATGGTTTCTGTTTGTTATAGCGTGAGTAACGTTTGTCAGGTGTTACACCATTTAATAATAAAGACGAAAGGCTTCACTTTGTTTCTACAAAAAGCAGTTGTCATTTATTCAATAAAAGTACATGAGGACAGGTGCTACTTGACATTTAATTGAGCATTATTACTAGAAGAAACTTAGAAAGAAGTGAAGTCAATGTTAAGACTGGCGTTAAATTCATAATAGTGATAAAATAATAGTATCAAAATAAACTTATTTGCATTGGGTACCTAACATTAAATATATATAAATAAAAAATGATACAAAATAATTAATAAAGTAGTGTTTGATGCCGATCTGTGACCTTGCGGTTAGCATTCGCAGCGCTACTTAGATAGCGAGCACATTGACAAACGTTCTGCAGAAGTTCTTCACAATACAAGGGAGGAGCTAAGCTACTCTAGCAAGTAAAAAAATAAGACTACCTAACATAATTCAAAATAAATTTCCAGGGTTATCGGTACTTGGATACTCTGTTAAATTGTTCGAAAAGCTGAGCATTAAGTTTACAAAGATACGAGTCTATGATATTGATGCACTGGGTATCAATTACATGTTCGACGATGTTATATTATTTTAGTGATACTGGCTTATCATATTTTTATGTTGGAAGTTATTTTATAGAATTATATTTTTACTTTCACATTTTTCCTGTGCAGCAAAAAAAATTTTAATTTCTGTTGTGTTTTGTTTTTTATATGAATTTATTGTTCTTTTTTGTTTATTCTGCCAGTTATTTGGAACACATTGAGTTATTCTGCGAGAGAAGACACTCCCACTTCACCCCCTATAGAATATTGTTTAATGCATAACCCTGGATAACATAATAAACGAGAGGTTTGTAACCATAAGAAAATGAAATCTTGTAAAATTAAAACGTTTTTTTACGATTTATTTGGCAATGAACTGGTGCAGAGCGGAACCACAAACATTGAGAAAAGAATGAGGCAAGAGAAACAAGAACTGGTTTGAAAATAAACAAGGAAATAAAAAATAAATACGAAATAAAATGACGTTAAATAAGAAAGGATAAATGTAGTTATTCGTGTGGACACGTATACACACAAACAAATCTCGCAATATTTATTTGTTAACGAATTCAAAAACGAATGTTTTCACACCAGTTTTCTCACCAACACTGGACTCACAAGAAGGATGGTACAATTGGACATTTTTGTACACGTGGTTAACTTGAATTCCTGGAACAAATGTCCTGTCTGTTAGGAACTTTATCATGGGAGAAATATCTATTTTTCACTTCCATGAGAACAGGATAGAAGTCTAGAATTCTTGTCATCTTTAGTAAAACTCGTTCAGTTTCAGGTTTTCTAGAAATGTGAATTAGTGCTCAGATTGGTTTACTTTGATCAGAGTTTATGTATTTGTAACTACAGATACAATACACAAGGCTGTGTAACAAGAAAGTCGTATTGTGTAGAAAAGTGTAACGAAAAGTTTATTGAAAATTTATATTTGTTGAATTTCACGACGAGTCACTTGAGGGCAATCAGCTCTATACGTTCTTCCAGTGATAGACTGACGGAAGGCAGCAAGTCAAAATCATCCCCCTCCCGCCAACTTGAAGGTTACACGAATCGAATACTGTAATTTGACCAACGTACCCACAGCCTCAAATGATGGAGCTCCTTTTTTATAACATACAAGATTTTCTACTTTTTAAATACAAATAAAGTATGGATGAGTGTGTTAAGGTATTACAACTTTTATATATTTAAGTAAAGTAAGTTAATAGATTTATAGTTTGTGTTTTGTTTGAAATTAGTGCAAAGCTACGCGAGAGCTATCTGTGCAAGCCGTGTCTAATGTAGTAGTTAAAGACAAGAGGGAAGGCAGCCAATCATTATCATCCAACGTCAACTCTCGGGCCACTCTTTACCATGTATGTGGCTAATCAATGATTCGTAAAATGAAACCAGAATGTTAGTGTCCGACAACATGATAATAAGGATTATTCTAATAAGTACTTAAGGTGTGTAGTTAGTATAATATGCATTATAATTACTATTATATAGAAATACTCTCAAACAAGATATAAAAATTATGTTATCAAGAATTGTTGAATTATTAAATACTTGTATTACGTTTTACACAAGTGTAAACATACAATTAGACTACTGTGTGACATTCTTAATTTTATAGTTGTATTTTTAATGACATGTAGTATTCATAGTCCATTTCAACCAATCCGTATGCTTCCAGTAACCGTTAATGTCAAGATTCAAATTACAGTATCATATAGACATGCATCACACGAAATTGCATCTGTTTAGAACTGGTTGTCTGACTGTTAGTTTTATTAGTTATTAAATCAAAGCCTGGAATGTATATATCCAGCAAACTTGTACATTACGTTTCTTGTACGTCTCATGCTTCTGTCATCAGTGTATATAATTATTTGAGACCGACTGAGTTTTGTGACTCGAAGTCATTTAATTCTACTGATTCCGTCCGGAGCTTCAGAATATAACAAATATTTATTCTCTCCCATCATCAGAAATAAAAATCTCCTGTATATGCAATGTTATCTTGTCAAGTCTTCATAGCTTCAGACAGTAAACAAACTGCTGTCGTTAGCAAACATCACACTGATAATATTTTATAATGATTTCTGTTGGTGACTAAATATCTAGCTGTAAGGTGTAGCCAAAGTATACCACGTTTAGTAAACTGTTAACATTACGTCAGTACAATGTTCGATCAGTGATTTACATTGTGTATGAAAGAAAGATTTTATGTTCTAGTGTAACTCAAGTTCCAGCAAGCAATGTTCCAGGCACATTGTGTTTATTTTAACAAGATATCATAGTCTAATATACTAATGACATAAAATGTGTGTAGTGTAAGTTAGGTGATAGTATGGTCAATCAATTCACTAGATAGGTTATGATACGAGACCCAAAACTCGAACGCTTCTGAATAGTTCACGTTTTTTCACGGTTTGTTTGTTTGTTTGTTTGGGAATTTCGCACAAAGCTACTCGAGGGCTATCTGTGCTAGCCGTCCCTAATTTAGCAGTGTAAGACTAGAGGGAAGGCAGCTAGTCATCACCACTCACCGCCAACTCTTGGGCTACTCTTTTACCAACGAATAGTGGGATTGACCGTCACATTATACACCCCCACGGCTGGGAGGGCGAGCATGTTTAGCGCGACGCGGGCTCGAACCCGCGACCCTCGGATTACGAGTCGCACGCCTTACGCGCTAGGCCAGTTTTTTCACGGGAATAATGGGTTAAGTTTAATGAGAGTAATGAAATATATAGGCACGGTTGCAGACGTCACGTACCCGGATGTTAAGTATGAGATATCCTTGAGAACAAGCCATGTTTCAGAGAAACTAGAGTAGTTTGGTCATTAAAGTCGAGATTATTTTTATTCTTGAATCAGGGTAATAGCATGGATTACTCCATTTTCAACTATAGCATTAAAGTTCTTTTGATGTGATTCCATATTGGCTAGGAGGTGGTCAGAAAGACTTTTCTTTAAACTGTGAGTTAATTTTTTTCTTTCAGTAGTTTGATTGTGTAAAAACACTCTAAGTCTTATAGGACATATTGAGTTCATTGGATGTTATCTTGGGTGTGTCCCAATCAGCAGAAGAAGTGACAACGTTAGTGGAGCTGGAAATAGAATCTATTTTAGTAGACAGCTAATGTATCTGTTTGCATTGTTGGATATATTATTCAGTGGCTCACAGACACTACACTGATGTATTGTACGTAAATCTACAGTCTCTTTCTTCAAACCCCCCCATTGGCACAGCCGAATGGTTACGGACTTATAATTATAGAATCCAGTGGGTAGAGTACAGATAGCTCATTGTTTAGTATTGTGTTTGACTTGAAACAAACAACAATTCTTCCTTCAAAATTAATTTCTAAATTTCTAGAGCGCTGGGTAGTTGCGCATTCTGTTGTATATTTCAAACACTTCCATAAGTAACTATGTTCGTAGGGTCTTATATCGTAGTTACACTACACTCTTGCAGTAAAACATTTACGATGAGGTAAGAAAATTGATCAAGCTAACAATGTTTCCTTATATTGTTCCAGTACATTATAATAAATCTCCACTATTTCAATCCTTGGAGTCTTTGGATGTACGTGGTCACCCAATTTAAAGTGGCATCTGTCTTTCTCTGGTAACATATCTTTAAAAAAGGGTTGTTGAAAACATCGAGTGTCATCCTGTAATAGAGGCAGGTCAGTTGGTTGGGTTTAGCCGTTGAAACTGCGGCTAATACTGCCAGTTACACAGTTTTTTTTATATTAATTGAGGAATGCAGTGTGCGAGTGGGGCACATAAGCAGTAACTCGAGGATCTACAGTTAAGGTAATCTGACTTTAAGACTAAAATTCTCAAAACTTGTACTTTTAATATGCTTCCAAATATTACATGTTTACAATCAATATTGTACACTTTCATTAGATTAAAAAAAACTATTTTATTTCAGATCATCAAAACACTCTTTAAGAATACTTACCATGACATCAACTCAACTGTACTTTACTATGTTGTCCGATGTTAGGAGAAATTGTAATAAGTTACTCATAAAGAGTTTAGGCGAAAAACGTTTGGAGAACTGATCATTGTAGTGGTCATGACTGTCTTCGAACTTTCTTTGACATAGGCTACAACTTCAAGAAAACTGGCGTGGAGTTCAATGAACTGTCTTCGAGTTCATTAGAATTGATTTTTCAGCTTGGAACACGAGTTTTTGTTCCCTCTGTTTCTAGTAATTCTACGATTTTGGAAATAGTATACACAACTATCAGCAAGTTGGTTATTTTTCCTCGACCGTTGTGCAATGCTCGAGAACTAAAACAAAACTGCTCATTCATTGATTGCAGATAGAGTCGGTAAATTGTCAGCCTTTTCTCTTGTATCAATACACTCATTATTGTTACCGATACTTCTTCAAAGTGCCGACTCACTTTTTTTCTCTCGCAGGTTTGTGCATGAAAATCATAAAACCTTTCGTAATTTTAGCTCATACTGTGCTGTATCCAAGTTTTCATAGAACATTCTCAGTTCTTTCTCTTAATGAGGCTTTTGTAACTCTTCTTAGACCTCAGTAACGTCGCTTATAGTTAGTAGAAAGTTTCTCAACACGTTTTCCTTCTTAGACAATCGTTGTTTTGTAGATATTTTTATAATTCTGTTAATGTGTATCACACTTCACCTTCATACACATAATTATTTATTTCATATTTGAAGCCTTTCAAATGCCCAAATTGCTTCAATTCCACCCCATGTTGCCTACCCGCTTTTATCGATAAACCTTTTATTATGTGATTCCAGCCACACCGAAACCTTCCACTTCCATAGTATCACTTTTTTCTTTCGACAATCTAAAATTTTAACACATCAATTTAGTCACGTTAACACATTATTAACATCACAGTACTTTAATACAAAATTTCTGTTTCCCGTTGTGTCATCACTGATTTATGTCACATTCTTTTAAGGTCGAATTTCGTTCATTCTTCGGTCACTTACGTTTTCAATTCGGTTCAAGTCAATTAGCGATGTGACTTCTGTTGTCACCGGTTTCAGTTACCTCATGATTCCCTTCTACAACAAATTAACGGGTAGTGACGTCATCACTTATTGTTAAGATGCGGTAGTTCTTGTACCCAACAATAAGTCAGTCTAATACTACATAATTTGTTACTGAGGATTGAGTTTCATAATGTACTATTATTTTCGATTTTCCATTAATCTATTCCTGTCTAATCATTGGTATATATAATTATCAGGGACCTACTCAGTTTTGTGACTCGAAGTCATTTAATTCTACTGGTTTCGTAGCTTAAGAATATAACAAACGTTTATTCTATCCTATCACAACAAATAAAATCTCCTGTACATACAATGTTATCTCGGGAAGTCTTCTCAGCTTCACACAGTAAATAAATGATGTTGTGAAGAAACATAACATTAAAAATATTTTTTTATGATTTTTATTGGTGACTACTTATCAATTTCTAAAGTCCAGCCAATAAACATCACGTTCAGTAAACTGTTAATATATTAAGTCAGTTCCCAGTTCTGTCACTGATATACATTACATTTGAAATTAAGGTTTTATGTCTCATTTAATTCAAGTTCGAATAGGTAAGGCACATTATGTTTATTGTAACAAGATGTTGAAGTCTTACATTCTCATGAAATAAAACATATTCAGCAAGTGTTTAATGATAATATTGTCACGTGATACCGTTTTACGTACAGGCAAGACCTAATAATTTACTGGAAAATTTATGGTGTGTATATATAGTAAGGATGGTTTGTATAGGTACTAAAAACGTTTAAAAAAGTAACGTTTTGACCTTCTTAGGTCATCATGAGGTTAAGAATGAAATTTGAAAGAGTGATCAGAATTGTATGGACGTCAGTATTGATAAGTTTAAGATTGTAGGAGTGATGTAAATATTTAACCAATGATATGGTAGTTAACATTAAGGAATAATTAGTACAGATATAAAAGTGTTTTTTTGGTGCTGGTTTAATATAGTCCTAAGTTCTTATGTAAGAAGGTATTCTTTAATTTTTGGTTTTTCGTTACAACAAGTTTTTTGTTATCTTCCATCAAAACAAAGCAAATATTTTAGATACAATGTTTTCTCGGTCACTCACGAGGGTTCAATACATATTGTTTCTTCCGCCAATACGACAATAGGTAGGATGAACATAACATCAAGCAAAACGTTTCAGACGTACAGCATCTCCTGGTCATGATGTTATAGGTAAAGTGTATTGACAAAATGACGTTGTTAGAAAATATAGCATTGGTAATATTTTATAACGATTTCTATTGTTCACTGTTTATCTAGTTGAAAGGCTTAGTTAATAAACATCATGTTCAGTAAGTTGTTCATCACATCATTACCTATTTCAATCACAGATATCCACTTTATATTAAAACACGGTTGTGTATGAGAGTTTATATATATCTAATAGAGTCGGCTTATGCGGGTATTAAAAGTTTATCTCTGAGTTTTTATAATGTACTTTGAGTCATATATTCCTCATCTTTCTATGTTTTATAGAGTGAATGTTAATTAAAACTCTATTTCTTCTTACTCATTAGTGTTTGCGTAATAGCAAATGCTTTATAAATCTAAAACGTTTGAAACAATTCCACTTTTAAACGTTCAACGATTTTTCCACAGGACCTGGTTTAATTCGGTAGCTTTTTCCATATAGGTTCCATTCAGTAACAAAAGAAACACGAAATATAAACCTAGCAGAGAACAGAGTAACCAGTGTTGCGCTGCTAATTTACAAAGTGTTTGGGATGCGATTATACGCACAACCATAGTATAATCTATTGTTAAGTTGCCCCCCAGTGGCTCAACGGTATGTCTGCGGACTTACAACGCTAAAAACCGGGTTCCGATACCTGTGGTGGGCAAAGTAGAGATAGCCCATTGTATAGCTTTGTGCTTAATTCAAAAACAACAACAATCTATTGTTAAGTCCTGTATAAAATCGAAACAGTTCTTCAACGACAAATGTCGAGGTTTCGGTTTCATTGAAATAGTATCTGGATTTAGTAGTTGTACGTTTTTATATTTTTCAACTGAGTTATTACTTTACTGAGTTATTTGCGTTATATCTGTGTTCAGATCCGTAGTGGCAAGTTTGGGGTAAAATGTATGTTTTTATTGCACTCAAACTTCAGCGAAATTTCAAGAAAAGTCCTGTGACCATATGGCCCGGCATGGCCAGGTGGGTTAAGGCTTTCGACTCATAATCTGATGGTCTTTGGTTCGATTCCCGCTCGCACCAAACATGCTCGCCCTTTCAGCCGTGGGGGCGTTATAAAGTGACGGTCAATCCTACTATTCGTTGGTAAAAGAGTAGCCCAAGAGTTGGCGGTGAGTGGGGTAACTAGTTTCCTTCCCTCTAATTTATTTATTTAAGAATGATATATATCGATTTATTCGCGTGAAATTAATGAAACAACCCAAATAACAAACAAAACCACTTATTGTTTACACAAAAATCAGCGGAAAGAGAAGATGGTATTTTTTTTAATTATGCAAACATTCCTAACACACAGAGAATTCAGACAAGTGTAAGTTCATTAAATGACGAAAGTGACCGACTCTGATCATCTTCACTTCAAGACATTTTAAGAAAAGCATTCATGTTATAAATACTTTATTTGAAGTGTTACTTGATTTCTAAGTTCCTCTAACATCAACATAATGTTTGCCCAAATAAAGTCAATGCATGGAAAACCCATCCAGAAGCTTTCAAACTACAAGAAAAAGGATGTCCCTTAATATCTCTAGTTTACAATATTGGATCATGCAATCATGTCAGGACAGGTTATTAAGCTTTTTCATAATAATTATACTAGTAACGGGTAAACTTTGAAACCTATTTTTGACTTTCTAAGATGGTATTAAATCTATAGTTATAGAAAATAAGGTATATTATGTTAGTTTTTATATTGAGTCCTTTGGAAGATAAATTACTTTAAATGCAAATTTAACTTTTAATTGTAGTTAATATGAAGTACACACAATGAACTTAGTGAATTTTGTAACTAAGTAATTTGTACTTCTGTTATATGGTTTTACTTATTATCTGATTGATGTAACTGTAGGCCACTCAGATAGTTGAGAAATTACAAAATTAAAGGGTGTCGCAACCGCGTACAAGAGGCTCCGATTCATGAAATGTTATTCTCACTGCTTTAAAAATGTTATACAATTTTTTAGAGAGAGAGAAATCAAAGACTGGTGTATGTGAATCACTGAGGTGAGTTTATTATATTAGGGATGTGAATCGATATTTTCAAATTGTGCTCTTCCCCACATAACAGAATAAATTTATCCAAACAAAAGACTCACTCGCTACTGATAAAAGGTCTACCAGGAAAGACGAAGAGATTGTGTTTCCGAATGGTCAGAAGAAAGAATAATTTTACATGGTCAAGGTCAGTGTAGGACTTATTTTTGTAAGAAATTTGCTGTAAACATGGAATGGTGGCAGAATAAGTTGTTAAGCATTGGTAAAGTAGAGACCCAAGAGTGGCTAATTAATCATACAGTTCATGATCCTTACGAAGTACACTTTGCGTGATACACGTGTGTACACTGTATAAGTACTGCTAGACCAGTTTCAGGGATTTCTTGGGACGAGTTGTGGATAAATCAAGTTACAATCCTGAGTAGATATTTGACTGATTCGAATCCACCGACCTAAAATTTTAAATCTAAATTTATTTTAGTAAAAATCATATTCTAGATTTGTTTGTCGAACTTTCCTGGATTAAACAACTGATTTGTATTCAATTTTGTTATGTTTCAAAATCTGTGAGTATCTTGCAATGAAAAGTTATACCCTACAGTTATATATATTGTGAAACTTAAAGATATGTTGTATCTGAGGGTTCCTTTAATAACTTACATTTTCTGCTGTGTAAAACTTCTGATTATAATTCTTGTGGTAAAATTTTTGGAAGTTTGTTTTGTTTTACTTGTCTGTTTAAAGTGTTGGACTAACTTTTATAAAATATCATTCTCAGTTTGTTCATAGTAAAGAAAATGTTCAGGTTATAAGGTTTTGTATTTTTCTCTTCTTAAATTAAATAGATCGAACATTCAAAGAACCAAAGATTAAATATCATGTCATTCGTCATGATTTAGATCGTAAATATTATTGTACATTTATGACATTCATGATATAAAGGAAATCATATGACGAAGTAAGGTGTTTAAATGGAATTATTATAAACAGAAAAACAAATAATTATTTGTTTGTCCCTTGTCAGCCCAAAGTAGCAAAATAGTCTACCTCTGTAAAAAGCACTACAGGAAGTAAAGCCAGTAATTTAGCATTATAAGCTCCAATAGTTACCGTGTCGAATGGAATAAAAAAAACAGTAACCACATTTGGTTTTCCACGAAAATAACGTAGGTCTTCATAATGAAACATTATATTTTTAAAGTATTTATGTTTAATCTAAAAGGATAGCATTTCTAACAGAGAATTATAAAACTTTTAAAAATAATTAAACTTTGTTTGCATTATCTTTGTTCATAAAGATAATTTAAAACAGTTCTATATATTGGTAGAAATGATATAAAGCAGCGAAGTATAGGTTAAAAATACAACCCAAAGAAATAAGAGTATTTTTTATATTAATAATTCTCTAATATGAATATCACTTTCCTTTGTAATATTTTCTGTGAAATTTATGAAATAGTTGTTAAATCATTTCTTAGGACTGTACGTGGATAACTGGTTAATGTGCCCAGTAACATGTTCCTTCTTGACGTTCTTTTACATTTTGTTTTTCCTTTAATAACACTATGTAACACAAATTTTGTTCCTGGATTGTATGTGTTATTCATTGCTTATTTTATAAAAATACAGAAAATGGTCATTATTCCCTTCAAACTTTGCTTTTGTGACCTGGATAATGAAATTTAGAAATTAACCTATTTTCTATGTAAAAACGGGCAAATTTGCACATTTTTATTTACATAAGGTCTGAATAAAACAACATATTAATCACGATTTATATGTATTTATACTACAGTTATACAAAAATGAACAAAAATGTTTAGAAGTGAGTAGTTTTTCAAGATTTGCTTCTGTAATGTAAATTACTTTCACGTATCAGCCCCCAAATATAGTCTCCCATCATGTTTTCGTTATGCGACTTGGTAGAGGCATTCAAAGTCCAATATATCTTGGTGAAAGCGCTCGCCTTGCTCCTCTGAGTATGCTCAAGTGATTTTCTTGAATTTGTCAAGATGAGCGTCAAGGATATGGACTTTCAGGTACATCTGCAGCACATTTTGCCGTAGTTCTTCACCAGAACCTCAACCATAATTTTCGGCCTTGCGATTGCCCAAGAAGCCTCGAACCACTGCGACAAAGCTGCCCCAAGCTTTCTTTTCCTTACTACTTAGCTTCTTGGGGAAGAAGTTCCGAAAGTACATGAAGGCTGCAGACTCTTTATCAAGAGCTGTGACAAATTGTTTCATAAGACCCAATTTTATGTACAATGGCGGGAACAACACCTTCTAGAGGTCCACTAGTGGCTCACATTTAACATTGCGCCTCCCCACAGAAAACTCGGTCCGTTGTGGCCAGTGCTTCCTGTTATAATACGCTGCGGTGTCCCTGCTGTCCCAAAGGCAAAGATAACTCGGAAACTTGGCAAAGACTCCTTGGAGACCCGTAAAATATGTCACCATTTAGAAGTCATACATAACTTTCCATCCATATTTCAAGGCTTCTAGTAAAGTCTCAATGCTGTTGTATTCCTTTTTGAGGTGCACCGAATGAGCCAAGGGAAGAGACAAATATTTATTCCCGTTATGGAGCAGCATAGCTTTGAGGTTTCTGGATGAGCTATCAATGAAGAGGCGCCACTCGTTCGGGTTACAGGCAATTCCAATTACCTCGCACAGACTGAACTCATTGTGGCAGAAGCAGAACCAGATCCCATCTTGACGAGTGAAGTAGTTTGAAAAATGTCGGTAACGCTTCCTCTGATTTGCGACTTTCACACTTTCATCTAACAAATTCCACTCCTTGAGCCTACATATCAAAAAATCGACATAAGACTTTGTCAGACCAAGATCACTGGAATGTTCTGGAATATGGGTAAATTTCGAAATTTCATTACCCAGGTTTACAAAAGCAAAGTTTGAAGAGAGGAATAGGACTTTTCCATTTACTTTATGCATGAACAATTGAGAAATAACACTCTTTGCTCAGGAACAAGAAAAAGTAAAATTTTTGTTACACAGTGTAATTAGCAAAACGGACACTCTCCAAAATGCGATTTTTGCTTTTATATTTCTCGTCAGTTTATCAAATAAAATATGATATTTCAGTAACTACTTCGCCCAACGTCGTGATAACACTTAGCGGCAGAATGGCAATTTTCAATACAAGTCTGAGACTGGGTGAAGTCTGCTATGGTATAAACAGTTTTTCCCCTATTCTCAAATTGTAGTTCCATGTTTCTGTGCAGCAGAACAGGAAGTTATAAAGTTTATAAATCTTTCAACACAAGACACTAAGGTATTTTAGGGTGTAATTCTTATTTTCTTCAAGTGTTCAACAGAAAACTCTCACACAATATGTGCACACTTGTGTTTCCTTGTTGTTATGCACAAAGCTACACACTGGTCCGTCTTGCTTGTTAACCCACCCCAGAAGGATCGAATTCCGAATTGTTGCACTATAAGTTCACTATAACTCTAACGATTCAAGACAAATAAGCAAAAGAATAACACGTGTTACGAGCCTTTAATTCATTGTAATAACCAGGAAGTAAAAAATGTCTGTGTAACAAAATAATGTAGGATTTCATAATACTGAGATATCATCGTAATGGTTCAGAATACTACGAAAACTGTTTGTTTGATATTATAATATAGAGTCAGTACTTTGTAACGGGTAATTAAGACAGTTAAAAATAATTAAAAACAGTCACGTATCACTCGTAAAGAAAACTAAAGCAGTACCAACGATTGTTAAAATACTTTAAAACAGTGTCACCTGGGATAACAATGTTATCAAGCTTTTCTGTACGTTATATAAAAGACATTTTGGTTAGTTCGAAAGATGTCATAGACGAAATGTTTAACGTTCCTGCATGTTTACTTGTTTATATTTCTTTAAATACTAGGTATGAACATTCTCTGTTGTGTTTTAAATTACACTCTTATAGTTAATAATATGTCCACCACGGTTCATATTCTAGTGTTTTTTTTTGTGTGTTTTTTTCTTATAGCACAGTTATATCGGGCTATATGCTCAGCCCACCGAGGGGAATCGAACCCTGATTTTAGCGTTGTAAATTCGGAAGCATACCGCTGTACTAGCGAGGGCTTACATTTTAGACATTTAACATACTACTCGCTAATGATATCTACATGTTGTAACCTATATCAATTGTAAAAGTATTCTTATAACAAAACAGTAACTGGTTACTTTACATTTTTCTATCTGCCTCTGACCCACTCGTGAGTACAATCACAATGTCCGAGTGTTAACATTATATTTTTCCTAAATTTTAATGGTTCACCTTGTTATGTTTGATATAATAAAATTGAGTTAGTATCTCTGACCCATTGGGTACTATCTGAAAACATTGGGTTTGCTGTTTCAGAATTTGTCTTCATCAATTTAAAAAGTAGTAAAGGTAAATCGTTTGTGTTCATCCTTATATTAACATTTAACGACAATACTAAAACGTAACGAAAAGTAAACGACTTGGAAATCAAAAAGGTTTGGATGGATATAAAATTATTTTGATATAACGTTTTGTATTTATGGAACAAATACTAAAGCTGACTCCCACTGTCCTTATTATTTAATTACCGACCACCGGGAGACAGCCAGTCAGTAGCTCCATTCCACCCACTGGCTACACTAAATGATTGACTGTCACTCTTATATGTCACTGATGGCATAAAGTAAAAGAAATATGTTGTTTTATAACATACACTCCCGGATGATGGAGTGGGCTTACCGGGTTTAAGCCCAGACCCTGACACTAACTAGGGGGCTTCAAGCTATGACTATAAATGTATTACATCTAGAAGTTCTCTCTCGAGGTGCCTCTATAAATTGAAAAGCCTAGGACTAATAAAACTTTAATCCGGCCTTGATGACCGAGATTTTAACTCTGCTCAATTAAGTACTCAGAAATTTTCAGTTCTTTCACAAACCTAACTCTCACCTGTTATACGTTTATATTTATAAATAATAACGAAACAAAGACATTAAATATTCATATGGATAGAGTAGGAATTCTACATAATTTAGTTTCTTGTCGAGGAAGATCAATAATTTTTAATTCTATTTATTCTGTCTTATACAGTCGAGAAACTAGAAATTTGTGATCATTAATCTGGATTAGAATGACATTTACTCTTCAAAGGTAAACATAGATTTCTCAAGACCAAGTGTAACCAATAATAAAGTCAATATCGATAGATATTTTAATTTAAAATTACATTTTATAATAAGAACGGTGAAATAGCAAATTTTATCACACTTATTGGTTATTAGTTTCTTAGTTCGGTTATGTAACAGATTACATTAGGTGTCTTACACGTACGTTCAAAGATACTAAATCAATAATTGTACAAATAATTGCAATTTAATGTGTCAAATTAAATCAGAGATGTGTTAACTGAAAGTTTGATGAGTTGTTTCCGCGAAATTTTTTACAGTTCTTAAATAACTAGGTAAAAATTGTAAATGTTTTAAATCAATAACATTTTAAATATGATGTTCACCCGGTTAACCACTGGTTTACTCGAAAGTAATTTAGCTCATTATTCAAAATAAACATCTAACAACGTACGGAGACTAATAACATTCGTATCAAGTTAACCCATGTATGAATAGTTAATTTCTTTAAGTTTTTTTTATTTAGTACTTATTCGATCTTCGTTTAAAGTTCAAGTAGCTAAGACTTAATATTTACACAAAATTATTTGAGTTAAATGTATTCCCTAAATGCTTTCACATGGTGTGTAGGAAGACAACTTTAGAAATAATACTCTTTGTAGGTGTTAATAACACGATGATAGTCGATTTAATGTCATCCGCTCCTACACCAGTAAGTCTACAGATTTACAACGCCACACTCAGGAGTTCGATTTCCTTCGGTGGACTCAGGAGATAGTGTGATGTGGTTTTGCTGCAAGAAAACATAGACACACACTGACTTAATAGAACGGATGTTTGTTTCAAGTCTAGTAGTTACATACTTTTGAATAACTAGTGCTGTTAAAAAAATAAAATAGCAATTCCTTTTACACACAATAAAATAGTTTTTCAGTATACATTATGTCAAAATTATATTCACAAGACGATGTTATTGGATATTCTTGGCTTAGTTTCAAATTTCGCGGAAAGATACGAAAGGACTATTTGCTTCAGCTGTCCTTAACATAGCAGTGCAAGACTAGTGGGAAGGCAGCTGGTCATCACCACCTACCGCCAACTCATGGGCTACTCTTTTACCAACAAATAGTGGGATTAACCGGCACATTTTAGAGTCTACACGGCTGAGAAGGCAAGCATGCTTGGTGTGACGGGGATTCCAACCCGCGACCCTCAGAGTACAAGTCGAATGCCTTAATCATTTGGCCTTGCAAAGCCTGGTATAATAATATAAAAAAGTACTAATTTCGTTGTTATCAAACGCCATATTTTCAAGAAATATATTTCGTCAGTAGAGCGTTATATTATTGCTCTCTAGAAATTAAAATAAGTAATATTTGATGTTTTGTGGTTAATGTGAAAAATTAAGTTGTCACATATGATAATTAATATTTTTTTTATTGAAAATTTCTAATAAAACTTCAACTTAAATATAAATTTATTATTGAATTAATAAAATAATTAAATCTCTCAACATTCTACCTAAACATATAGACAGTACAGTGGTACTGGTAGTTTAGTACAAAATATATTTTAAGATTTATCTGATACTTGGTATTCTATTCCTCAGTGATAGCAGTTATCAATATTATGTGTTGATGACATCAATATATAGATTGTTTTACTTTGTTCATGTTACTTATAAATAAACGAAGTATTTGTTTACTTGTGAGTTTAGTTGTTTTTTTTAATTTTGAGAATAAATAACATTGTTTAGTCTAATACAATTAACTACAGAACATTTCCAAGACTTTTGTTCTAAGGAATTTATGGTTGGTGCAGGTAACAGCATTAGTTAAGAATATAGGAAAATTCCAAGCTTAACCCTGCATACTTAAAGGCTGACATCAATATATGTTGACAAACACCATCCTTCTAAGGACTGACTGTCAAATACGGTGTAGCTTCATCAATATAACACAGTTAGCCATAAAAGTCCATATTAAACTGTCTGTTATACCGTGACATGAAAGATCAAACAGCAATTAATGATATACTTCTATAGACACTGGATGTATCTTCCTAGGCTTCCATGTTCTTGTATGTGTCAGAATGTCTCTGAAAAGTTCTTGTAAATGGACTTTAATGGTGTTTGATAATTGTGTACAAATGTGGGAAGGAGATGGGGTTGACTGGAGATTTAATAGAAGGTACAAAACTTTCCTTTTCTCACAGGACCATCACATACAACATTGTCGGTTGTGGAAGAAGAGTCTGCACATTTTTCCTTGTTTTATTGCCGCAAGTTATGAATGTCCCAAAGTTGCACTAAATCAAGTATATTCTGGTGGTTAGGACACTCAACTAGCAGTCGTTGGATGGAAACAAATCATCGAATATGTTCACCTTTTTTCCTCCTTTAGAACATTGTAATGTGTCAATTAGCTCGACTGTTAGTTATTAAAGAATAGCTTAACAGTTGATGATTGTTGTTTTCATAAGCTGCTTTGTCACTATTTTAACACTTTAAAATTAGGAACTGCTAGTTGCGTGCGAAATTTAATAAAACAAAAAAAATGAATTGTTCAACAAGTTCTGTACACTCACAGTTGGTATAAATATATAAACAAAAAACAGTAATAAGAAATTTTAAGTTCTCGGTATGTTTAAGCAGCTTCAGTAATTGAGTGAATCTTCTGCTATAGTGCTACACTTTCAAAAAATATTTGATGTAACCCTAATCATTTCTGACGCTTTAACTTTACAAGGTAGTAGATTCCAGAGGTTAATAAAGTATTTGCAAGATATATTAGATGTTTATTAAACATTTCAAAAGTAATTTCAGGTAAAATATTATACACCGAATTTTCTTTCATTAAGCGTAAACAAAAATAACAAGTGACACGTGATATATCGTGTAAATTATCACATTCTGTAAATGAAGGAACATAACTAACCGGAAAGTAAGAGAGAATTTAATCTGTACTTAAAACTAAGTCGTCAAGAGGAACATAAAATATATTATGATAGTTTTATTCTTGGTAACTGTTAAATTTAAATGTTCGTCATGATTCATATAATAAATATTATTGGATATTTCTGATATTCAAGATCTGTAGTAAATAAGATGGTAAACAAAAATATTAATACGGAATTTATTATCAATAGAGAAACAAATAATACATATGAAACAGTTAACGAACAGTTAAAATCATCTACTGTTTCCGCATATATATATATATATATACACTGCTGGGCAAAATCTTAAAGCCAATAAACATTTAAAAAAATATGCATTTTGTGTTGTTACACTCAAACACTTATTTGAGTAGAGCTTCGAAAGAGGAAAATAAGAAAAGGAAAAATAAAAAAATAAAAAACGTTTTTAGCATTTAATAGGGAAAATGTGAACACTATGAAATTAGCCTAAATACAAGCTGGTCAAAAGTTTAAGACCATGCTGAAACGAATCATTAATCCGTAAACACGTAATGAAATTGAGTCATTTGTGTTCAATCATTAGCGTTGTCAATATCTCCCACTCACATCACCTGTGTTACATTTGGTAAAACATGGCAAAGGCTAAAAGTTGACAGAGTTTTAACGTGGCAGAATTGTCGAGCTGCAAAAGTAAGGTCTCTCTCAACGTGCCATCGCTGGTGAGATTTGACGAAGTGAAGCTGCTATTGCAAATTTCTTAAAAGACCCTGAGGGACACGGAATAAGAAGTTCAAGTGGTCGGCCCAAGAAAATTACGCTGGCGTTGAGCAAGACACCAGCCGATCGTCGAACCAGATTAATGCCCTTACGGACGCAGAATGCAGCTCAAGAACAATAAGACGGTATCTACGAGAGAAAGGCTTTAAAGACCGTAAACGTCTTCAAAGGCCACGCGTCCTTCCACACCACGAAACAGGTCGGTTAAACATTGCTGTGAAGCACCAAGCATGGGACGTACAGAAGTGGAAAAAACCTTCTAATAAGAAACAATTTAACCTGGATGGTCCAGATGGCTTCCAACTGTCACGATAACATCCAGTGTCACCTTACTGTCACGATAAGGATATCCCACCGGAGACATTTTTTACACGACACAGTGGAGGAGGTTCCCTCATGATCTAGGGTGCTTTCTCCTTCCATGGAACAATGGAGCTTCAAGTTATACAAGGGCGTCAAACAGCAGCTGTTTGACATTGGCATGTTGAAGAGAGTATCCTTATTGACTGAAGGCCCTCGCTTGTGTGGAAATGACTGGATGTTTCAGCAGGACAGCGCTGCAATCCACAATGCCCACAGGACAAAGGACTTTTTCATGGCGAATAACGTGATTCTTTTGGATCGCCTAGCGTGTTTGCCCGAACTGAACCCCATTGAAAATGTTTGGGGGTGGATGGAAGTGGAAGTCTATAGACATGGACGTCAATTCCAAACAGTGCACGATCTTCGTGAAGCCATCTTCTCCACGTTGAATAACATTCCAGTCAGAGTTTGTGCAAACGCTTATATCGACTATGCCAAAACGAATGTTTGCAGTTATTCGCAATGACTGCCGTGCAAATCACTACTTAGACCTCTTGTTTGGCATTTCCTACCCTGTTTAGGATTTCTTTTTGGTATGGTCTTGAACTTTTGACCAGCTAGTATTTCGTCTAAAATTTCATAGTGTTCACATTTTCCCTGTTAAATGCTAAAAACGTTTTTATTTTTATTTTTTATTTTCCTATTTTTATCTTTCGAAGCTCTACTCAAATTAGTGGTTGAGTCTAACAACGCAAAATTTATATTTTTTCTTTATGTTCATTGGTCTCAAGATTTTGGCCATTTATCAAAATATATTGAACATTTTAGATACAGGTCTGTTAAAGTGGACCCATTACCTTAAAAGAACCACGTAATTTAATCTTTCGATTTATTTCTGACTGGAAGGTAAATTAAACTTCTGTTAGTGTGTTGTTTGATTCACGTAATGATCACTCAACCGAGTGATATTTTCACAAAATTGTTACGAAATATTTTCAAGACTAGTTCATAATAAACCTTGTCGTTACTAGAGCTACTGAAGTTTTTGTAATCCTGACATTTTGATATATCTAACCTTGTAAGTTAAATAGTGATCTATTTGGTAAAGACAGGGCTCTCGTTTTTTCAGTATCTTCAGTTAACTTGATCATGAAATCAATCGGAAAGTTTCCTTGATTAAAAAGTAATTAAAGTTTGTCTAGAACAAGTCAAGCTTTACCTTGTCTTGGATTCACATTGAAATTCTATAAATTCGTTTCTTGTAGAATGTGTGGTTAAGCAACTTGAAATATCACTAAAAATATAAAACAAATTTGTATTTTTAATGATCTGAATATAGAGAGCCTTTGATTTGTGAATTATGAGGGGAAAAAGATGTAAAACTGAAAATATCAGATATTTGTAATATGATAAGTGCAGAAGACGTTCGAAGTGATGAATACAGTACTGGCAAACGTCCAAGAAGACAATGTACAAGTGTGATAGTGTGCAGCCAAAGATGAAACACGTGTGTTCTAAACAAGGATTAGGAAGTAAAACAACGTGTTGAACGAAACATACATGGGATAATTATACTGAATAATTAGTATACTTATAAATGAAACAGTAGAATCGTATGAGTTATATGAACGCTAGTATATTACTTGGACAAACACGAGAATTAATGAAACTTATCAGTGCAGTTAAATTGTAGAATATAAAGTAAAATTAGAAGAAAAAGATGGATGGTCAACGCTTTGAATACCAATTGAAGCCAACAGTGGGTCATATAAAAAGATGTTAGACATTAATAATTTTAAAGAGCGATCATTGATTCCATTTGTTGAGACCTATTTATTCTACTCGGAATAAAGGAAACCCTAACTGAGACGATGAAATCTGCGAGTCAGGGTTCCGCTTCCTTTATATGAATACATATGACATTGTAACTGTTTGCTATTCACAATCTTGTCACAGTGAAGAAGTCTTTTGAGGACAATCAAAGTCTGAAAGCTTTACAGTTAAGAAAAAATAGTTTCGACATCCAAAGCTGACACAGCAACAACAAAAATTAACTTCATAAGGTATGATAATTATTGAGTACAATTAGTTATTAAAATTCTTTAAAAATTCATCTGTACAATTTTAACTTGCACTACCCATTAAATCAAAATGAGGCATCGTTCCATGGATTTCAATATTGCTTCAATTATACCATAAAGCTTGTCCGATTGTGATACCCTCTACTCTTTAAATACGATACTTACTCTTATTCTATGTGATTTTCAATACTTAAGAAAATGGTAAAATCAGAAACTGAGTATTTATTAATTAAGTTGTTGCGAAGAAATATTTAATGTATATGGAATAAAATACTATACACTGAATGCTGTATCATTAAACATAAGCAAAAATAATAAGTGACACTCTCTTCGTGATATATAAATTAAATTTTCGTATTCTGTAGATGAAAAACAGATGTTATGCAATAAATAGGATATTTGAAATGTATATAGATGTATACATGTTTTTGTTTCATTAAAACTTAATCACAATTTACGATATTATAGTGAATAATATGTCAACCAGAGTCTACAATCGAAGTATTTTACAAAAGTAGACATTTCTCTCTAGATATTGTTGTAACATATTGTTTCATCATCTATCTGTTCACTATGGTCTCTTGCACTTATTGGCTCTCTGCCAGTATTAATTTCTTCCAAACATATAATCTTTTCGCCCCTGGAGCAACTGATGAACATTTCGATACATGTAAATATTTCTCACAAGAATGGATAACCTCTACTAAAATAATTAAGAAGTAAGAAAAACTTGACAAATAAAACTGTAGTCAATAAACTGTTAAAATTAAGATATTAATTATTGATCGATTACAAACGGATATCTTAAAATATTACTTTAATATACAGTGTACATCTAGGTAGTGATATAATGTTGACAGTTAACTAAACGTAACGTTTATTAGCTAAGTCATTCAGCTAGATAAATAGTGACCAATAGAAATCATTATAAACTATTGTTAATATTTTTCTTTTCCAAACAAGATCATTTTCTTCATTGTCTCTAGCTGTTAGGACTTGCTGATATGACATTGTATGTTCAAGACATTTTGTTTACTGTGCTACTTAGTAAAGGAAAGCGTATGGAGAATTTTCAAGGCGTTTTTAAAGAAAAAAATGCGTCTTACGTCTCATAAAATACGGTTTATTTTTCTCACAGCTGTACACTATATGTTATAACAAACATGACCACAACACCAAATGAATCATCTAAAAGCTGTCGTATTAATGTAATTATTATTTTATACACTCGTTTATTAACAACAAACGCATCTGAAACAATTATCTGTTCTTTTATTGTAAACTTTATTTACTTTTAATTTTATATTTAGTTGTAGCAACAACAGAATTTCAATTAAAATATTTTCTTTAAAATTTATAAGGACAGATTTTATCAAACAGTATTGTTGTGTCACCCTGTGTTGCTGTTTCACGTACATGAAATTATTTTGAAATAATTTATATTCTCATCTTAAATTGCTGTAAAATATAAAGTCGTCAACAAAGGTATATTGTTTTTTACATTATTTCATCAGAAACATAGGCAAGATTCGAATTTTGGATAAACGTTTTTGTCATAAATTATCTCACTTTTATGAAATATTATTTTACACATCTCCATTAATAACAAACAAGAAAGAAACATTCTAATTGGTTCTTCAATGATAAGGACAAAGGTAACTTATAATTGACATTTCTGTCATAACATTTCAACTGTTGTATGAATTCAATCTAAAGAAATTTATAATCTGATCTGTAGCTGCTTCCGGCAGTGTTAGAAACATTAAAAGGATGATAATTGTTGTAGTCTTCTTTTCTCTGATCTGTTAAAATCGGTATTAATGTGTTTGTGAAATGTAACTTTAACGAAGCTTAAAATAAAATCTCAAAACTTAGTACAACACATGAATTCTGACTTACTAGCTACAGATATATCAGCAATACTTTTTATGTAGATATAGTTTCTAACAATATGATAACAACAATTATTCAAAGAAGTAATTAAGATCTGTACTTTCTATAATATTCATTATAATTATATTATAAAGAAATACTACCAAACAAGATATAAATATTACATTACCAAGGATTGTTGAATTATTAACTTTGAATTTATTTACAATAACTAACAAATATCTTTACAATTATAAAACACGTTCATACATACATTAAACATATATACATGTACACTGAGAAGATGAAAAAAGAAAAAATCAAAAGCGAAAAGGAAAAATGTTACCAATTAAATGGAAAATATATACATTCATAGATATACAAAGTGAACAAGAGAAATACATTTAATATATACAAAAAGTTAAACACACTATATATATACAAAGTTAATATAAAACAAGAAATGGAAATAAATACACTGAGATTAATACGTCGATTAATAAAGAAATACAAAATATATGAAAATTTATTCATACATATATATAAAGTTATTAGGCTAAGTACAATTAATAAATACAAAAGTAACATAATAATCATTAGAAATACATGTATCAATACATTAACGGCTGTTTAATAAAAGTTAAAAAAATGAGAAAAAACAAAGTAATCATAAGAATTAAAATTTACATATATATATATATATACACACACAGATGGTGTTGCTCAGTCCTGTGTGTGCATTCAGCAACCAGCAGGCGGTAGAGGAAACGGGGAGTCCGTAGGTAAGTCGGCTGACACGGCACGACATCACCGTAACGCCACAGCAGCGTCTACACACCATGAAGGAGGGTCAAAACACGTTGATGTTTACAGCCTCAACAGAACACCAAAGAGTCTGCGACAAGTGCCAACCACGAAACTTATGAGGTGGCAACAGGGATGACCCTGCAATGACAGACAGCAAAAGGTTGTAGACAGCAAGAGAGAAAGACACCGGGTTCAGACACATGGTATGTCCATTGCGAGGTGGCAGTGTCAAAGAAAGCCGAGATACAGCCTCAGGCTTACTACCCCACAGGAAGGCGAAGACATGGCACTCAATAGCCTGTGTATTGCAGTCGTCCAGAGGAAGAACAGCTCCAAGGTACCAAGGCAGATTCATGTGGCGCATGCCAAACATTGGAACATTCGAAATCTGTCAGCACCGCATGCAAAGACTGTGTACACTGGTCACCTGAAAAAGGATTGCCTCCAATCTTGTCGAGGTGAAGATCCAGGACGCAGATGAGGTCGCCACCGTGGACGATATCTGCCTGCATCATCAAGAACCTGTCCAAGGCATAGAAGAAGGGTTCTACCTCCTCAGACCAAAGAGGTGCAAAGACATTAACAAGCCGAATCATACATCCCCCAGTGACAACATCAATGCTCACAACCTGCTCCTCAGCATCACTATGTGACGCGAGTATTGTCCCAATGAAACGCGGGGCAATAAGGATTCCCACATTTCGGCACGTGTCGTGCCGAACGACAAAAAGTGTCCTCAGTGTCAATCGTTTCTTCTTTTACCCCAACGTTCTATCACAAAATACAATTCCTGCACCTCTAAAACAACAACAGGTAGGACGAACATCACAACAAGCAGAAATCCTTTACATTCCATGTCATCTCGGCAAGTCACAATAATTTTAGTTATTACAGTAAAAGACATTATTAGAAAACTCATCGCTGGTAAGTTTTATAATAAATTTTATTCGTCACTTTTTTCTCAATTTGTCAACCTGGCTGTAAAACATAACTTTCATAAAATTGTTAAAATTCCTTCAATACTTAGGTCATCGAATGATGTTACTGAACACATCACAAAATATAATATTATTTCACACATATTATTCCGTTAATTTTTAGGTTGCCAATAAAATCCTCATACAATTTGTTTCTAAACCAGTCTTCATTCTTGTTTTCAGGATAATATATTATGTAAAATTCAGTCATATATTATAATCCAATGCTATTCGTCATGTTTAATTATAACACTATGATTACATGTACACTTTTCAGTACATCCCATATGGTACATAAAACTAACCATCAGAACATACCAGGTCCTGCTCACTGTTGCACACTGTTACCTGGGTAATAATACAAGAGCATGTGTGTATTCTTCCTCCTTCACCGACATTCGATGGGTCTGTGAGAAAATATCCATTGAAGGAGTCTCCGCTGGTACAGTAGTAAGTCTAAGGATTTATTACGCCAAATCAGATCTTCGATTCTCCTCGGTGAGCTTAGCAGATAGTCTGATTTGGTTTTCCTACAAGAGAAACACACACCCATTAAAGGAAACTTTTGTGTATTACGTTAAATCTCCAGTCACCCCTCCACCTCTTCCCACATTTGTACCCATCCGATGTCTTTAA
>NC_134831.1:166955074-167014728 GCF_004210375.1 Tachypleus tridentatus | reverse complement strand
GCAAAGATACACGAGAGCTATCTGCACTAGCTGTCCATAATTTAACAGTGTAAGACTATAGAGGGAAGGCAGCTAGTCACCACCACCCACCGCCAACTCTTGGGCTATTCTTTATCAATGAATAGTGGGATTAACCGTAACATTATAACGCCCCCACGGTTGAAAGGGCGAGCATGTTTGGTGTGACGGGGTTTCGAACCCGCGAATCACGAGTCGAGTGCCTTAACCACCTGGCCATACAGATTTCTGAAAATTATTTCACATTTATAAATACTATATCTAGTTATTATCGTGTTATTCAGTCTAAATTACTACAAATTATGCATTTATTTAAAATTTATAATTTGTAGTAATTTGAAACTAAATAACACAATAATAACTAGATCCAGTAATTTTGGTAAATAAAAGTAACATAGTCAGAGTTTTAACTTAAAGTTTAGTGGTATACATTTTACAACATTAAAATAAGCTTAGTTCGTGTAACAGTACTTTAACTTAGCTATATTTCAACTTACTGGTAAATCGTAAAACAGGATGAATACATTGTTATATTGTATAACTACAATCTTAAAACTAGTTATTGTTTCTGGGAGTTGTGAGAATTAACTTTTGTTACTCGAACTAAGATTCATTACTTTAAATTAAACCTATAGTTATAGGTAGGTTATAATATAAATCAGGCTAAATTATTTTATTATTAACGTTTCGTTTATTGTTAGTTATAATAAATTATTAAGTTCTATTTCTCAATTCTGTAAAATTAAGGTAAACTTTCCTAACTTAGCGTGAAGACAATGCTGCAATGACAAAAATAATGTTATTGGTTGTGAAGCTTTAGGCTTAACAGTAACAGTATCAACAACAGGCTACTGGTAATTGGTATTGAGTTGTTATTTCCCAGCTATAACTATAAATATAATGTTTAAGACTAGTATAACAGTTTATCGTTCTTAGTTTGTTGGGTGTAATGGGTGAGGTGATTGGGTTTTATTTGAGAACTTGGGAACAGGATGTACTTTTACGGAAGCTAGTAACGAAGAATTACTTTTTTATGTAGAGTTTGTAGGTTGGAGGCTGTTCTAATTAAACTTAAAGATAATAGAAAAAAAAAGAATAGACTGTGGAAAATGGTAGCAGAATTTCAGGAAGAGCTTAAATGTTTACGTGCAATGGATACATTAACTATGACATTCAGGAAGTTATAAAAAGAACTATTACTATTAGAGGAAAAAGTAGTGAATTTAGTTATAATGATCTTATTCTGTTGAACAACAAATTTCATCCCTTGGCTTCTGGAGATGAGGAACCGTTGGAGAGAAGGAAAACAAAAGGTTCAGAGAAGGATGTGGATGATAAGGAGGTTACAGTTACAGGTGATTCCTTGACAGGACATGTGGATACAATAGTATGTGGGGTGAGCAGGGAGAAAAGAATCAGATTATGTTACACAAGGACACAGATGGAAGATATAACCGACAAAGCACGAGATAAGACAAAGCAAAGGAGCTAGTATAGATGCAGTTTTATGGTGCATGTAAGGGCTAATTATGAAGAGAAAGATAGATCAGAGGAGCTAATTAGTAAGTAAAATGGTCTGATGAAGGCATTTAAAGAAAAAAGGCCGTTACTTGATTAGTCAGGGATACCACCCACAATTAGCTCTAAATGCTGGGATTAGGTTAGTGTCTAAGAATAAGTAGATTGACTGGTTGGATCAATTGAAGAATGGAGCTTCTTGCAATGAATGGTTTAAATTTTAATAGAGTAGGGGTGGCTTGTTTGTCAAGTCTATTAATTCATCTGTACGATAAATCTTAAACTAAAACCAGATAGTGATGAAGGTCAAGATAAACTAAACGCAAAAAGAATAAAAGGCAGAGAAAAGTTTAGCATAGGAAATGAGTTATAGAAGTAGTTATAAGGATAGGCTTAATTGTTACTATTTTAATGCTAAAAGTATAATAAATAAGATAGATTATTTTAAAACATTGGTAGAAATGAAGGATTTTGGTGTAATAGGAATAACTGAAATATGGTTAAACACAGATGATTTTCATGACAGAAGTTTTCAAAATACAGGGTTACTGGCTAATTAATAGGGTTAGAGTATTAAAGGGGAGTGCTATAAATGGAATTTATCAAATTGAATTAATGTCACATGTAGGCTAAGTCTTCGAAACTTTGTTATGTTTGATTTACATCAATGACATATATATAAAGGGTAAAAATGTACTTATGTTTATGAATGATAGTAAGGTTGTTAGGTCTGAAGAGGATGCTGCTATTTTATAAAATGATTTAGATCATTTAGTGAATTGGGAAAATAAATGGGAGATGGGTTTTAATTATAATAATTGCAATATATTGTATGTAGATTATCATAATTTTAATTATAAGTATAATTCATATGGGAATACACTTAACACTGTCATGTAAGAAAGGGATCTTGGTGTAATAATTGATCAATCTCTAAAGCCATCCAAGCTTTCTGCTGTTGCTAGTGGTAAGGCAAATAGGATTTTAAGTTGCATCTACAGAAATATTGAATACAAGTCCAGAGGTTATAGTTTCATTGTACAGGTCACCGATTAACCCGTATTTGGAATATTGTGTTCAGTCTTGGGCTCTTTGCCTTAGAACGGACAATGAATTGTTGTAGAGAGTTCAGAGAAAGGTTACTAGAATGGTACCTGGAATGAAGGGGTTACCATATGAGAAAAGGTTAAGTTCTCTGAAATTGTTTTATCTTGGAAAAAATAAGAGTTAGGGGGTATCTTAATGAGGTGTAATTTATAGTGTTAATGCATCATATCTGTTCATGCTTAACAGTGAGAAGAGTAGCATTAGATGACAAATATAAATTTTTAGTGAGAAGTCATCTTCAGCTAAGACACTTCCATTTTTCTAAAAGGGTGGTTGGCCTTTTGATGTTGCAGAAGAAGTAAATTTAAGTGAGTTTAAGATAAAGCTTCATAACTATGTGGACTGGGTTTAATATTTAAAAAAAATGTATTTAATAGTTTTGGTTTAGTTTAGAGAATGGAACAATATATCCCTTGTTGTTCCCAAAATATATGTTATTTATCTGAAAAACACGTGATATTCTTATAACTTATTATTATAATTATACTACGTGATCCTTATAAGAACAACCAAGAGTAACGTCAGCTAATTTCATTTTGCTTAATTTGTTTGAGGACTGTATGTTTTAGGACCATGATAGATTGCAAGCAACAATGAAAATCACTATCAACTTTTGGTAACCTCGACCTATCTGAGTACAACTGGACATTTTAGAATGATAATTAAATGTTCACACTGATAACGTAATCATAGTATAGTAACACTGTTCATACCAAAATCCTAAGGAAAGTCATTGAAATAATAGTTTTAACATAATTAAATATAGACATTGATTGTATGAAGAATGTAGTGACCACTTTTGTAAAACACATGACACATAAAAGTATAAGCGTTATATATAAAATGAAGTATTCTGTCAAGTAATAACATGGTCAATCTGGTGAAAGTGTAAGATTAATTATTGGATAATATTTAATAAACATTTTATTGATAACATAATAACTTGTTGAGACACACTGAAAATTAATTTTCTTTAGCAATAACATGTATACATAGAACATCATCCAATTTGTAACACAAGAGATGAAACAATGAAAGTATTATGTGTAAAATGAAATATTTTGTCTTACATATTAAACAAGTGCCAAAAATCTTTAAAATAATCAGTTAATTTATAATTAAAAGGTCAAACAGTAAGTTTGAATTATTTCATGATATCGTTTTTTTATGATAATTTAAGTATAAATTATCAGGAAGTGTATTGAACTATTAAATTAGTGTTAATCCTTTTTCAGAATATTTTACATAGAAATGGTCAGAAAATGTACTTAACTAATAAATTAGTGATAATAATTCTTTCTTGGATATATATAAAAAATATCGAACTCATAAATTAGTGTTAAGTCTCCTTTTAAGAATGATTTAAATGGTCAGGAAATGTAATTAGCTGATAAGTTAGTGATTTAAACTGATTGTATTAAATACATTCTTCGTGATACACGTTGATCAAATTTGTACTGTTTTCACTTGTAGAACTGTAACATCATAGCCGCCTCTCTATTTTCGTAGGAATATCAAGTAAAACCAATCTGTCTGGTATTAAACTACAATTGTAACCCTCCATAAGCTGGTCACGCCCTCTGGTAACACTTTGACGTCGTGGTAGTCAAACATTGGTTCTGTAACAATACGTCCTCCATGATGTCAGGGTAGTTTACTAGTTAGAATAGAGTGTACTTTGTACTCAAGTATTATAACCACATTTACTAGCAGCTCATCTGCCAGAGAGACAGGATCTTGGTTGTTATTTGCTCTTTACTATTCTCAAGTTCGGCAGGAAGTATGTTTCAGAGCTAATCTGAATTCTAACTTGACTGAGTTGTATATAGAGAGTGGGCACAAATTTGACAGTAAAACAAAAGTGGTTTATTAGTTCGACAACAGAGGACAAACAAAATAGCCAAGACAAATATGCGTACTTTAATAACCTTTCTGTGTAAATAGATCCACTCCAGATGAAGTTCCATGTATCATGTGACTTGAGCGAAAAAATCAACTCTTCCAGAGTACATTTGTCACTTACGTCACTTTGGCCATTCAGACATTGCTAACCTTCTACACCACCGATTTTAATAGAGAGATATGAGCTCTAGCCCATTGAATTCTACAGTGTTATTTTCAGTGTAAAGGCTCAGTGATATCGATAACTAGCCCAATGAATTCTACAGTGTTACTTTCAGTGGGAAGGCTCAGTGATATCGATAACCAGTGACAATGTGTAACTAGATAAGGAACAAGGTTACTTCAATCCAATCATTTTGCAGTAAAAGAAACGCATTGAAGATTCCACCTGACACAGTTCTACTGATTACAAAAAGTGTAACACTTTGTCTTTAAAAGCCTAAATATAAAGAAAACGTGTTTGTTTGTTTTGGAATTTCGCGCAAAGATACACGAGGGCTATCTACGCTAGCCATCCCTGATTTAGCAGTGTAAGACTAGAGGGAAGGCAGCTAGTCATCACCACTAACTGCCAACTCTTGGGCTACTCTTTACCAATTAATAGTTGGATTAATTGTCACGTTATAATGTTTCCACAGCTGAAAGAGCAAGCAAGTTTGGTGCGACGGGGATTCGAACCCGTAACCCTCAGATTACGAGTCGAGTGCCTTAACCACCTGGCCATGCCGGACCAGAATTTCCTACTGACCTGGATGCAAAGTTATTATGACATCTGTTCCTTTTTTATCCCTTTTCATTAAACCAACTGCTTTTATTCTAAAGTTTTCTTCTGGTGGATGAGCTGTAACTTGAGCAGATAGCAATGTGGCTTGCTATGCTACTTACAACGCTACAATTAGGGGTTCGATTCTCCACGGTGGAGAGAGTGCTAAAACAAGTATAACGCTTTATTCCGGATTTAGTTTTGATTTCATGCTTAGATAAAGCGGGAATAACCCATCGTTTACGCTTACGCTAAGACAACTAGACTGCTAAAATCTGGGGCTCTATTTCCTGCGGCAAATAGAGCGCAAGTAACCACTTGTATATCTTTGTTCTAAAAAACAACAACACCGTTCTACTGATGGTAATTCTTTGAGAGGGCAATTTACATGAAAAGCACGAATTTAAGGCTTGATCACGCACTATCTCCTTAAGATCAGTTCGTTATTGGGTTCGTTAAAGAAGGGTCTGCGTGCTGTAGACGACCTATTATTTCTACCTGTTCGTACTGCAGTAAGCGCCACAAGCTTTTATATACAACAAGAAATAATACTAATGGATGAACAGGTAATTGCACATGGTTAAGCGAAAACACACACAAAAAAACAACTACCTCGGGAGTAAAGGTATCACAGTATCGGCCTAAAAAGCACATGTTGATGGCAATGACTAAATAAATAATTTCATCAAGGCTTAAGAATGTCAAACTTCTAAAACTGTAGTGAGATTGCAATTACGAAATCTTATATGTTAAACTTTTTCCTGAAGTAAAAACAAAACTAGAAGTTTAATAGTATCCGAACAATCATTTCTTTCAACAAGAATGAAGAAATTTAACACTGAATTATTTCAGATTTTACAAGGGTATTCAGTAATTTCTTGGGGCTGATAAAAAGCTGGGATAAGAAAGTGTGTTTGTAGGTAAGCACAATGCTACACTGTAGACCACATATGCTCTGCCAACCACGGGCATCGAAACCCTGTTATAAGTCCGTAGACTGTGCTCTCGGGGAACATGAAAATATGAAAAACTGCTCTCAAAATACGGCAAGCCTACACTATCTTGTCCCTAATTTAGTAATGAAGGGTTAGAGAGAAGGCAGCTTGTCATCACCATTCACTAACGAACAGTGAGGTTGACTGTAACATTATAATTCCTTCACGGCTGAAAGCGCGAGCATGGTTGTAACTTCTACTGTTGTAGGCCTAAGTTTTTATACATACTAAACTGTACTACACCACGTAAACAAATATGAACTTGCACAACGTAGCGCAATATCAAACACAGACTTTAGTTATATGCTCAAATTGATGTGTTATAACCTAGAGTGAACACTAGGTTACATATTACACATATATGCAAGTATATCGATAATTTATATGTGTACAACATGAGTGATCAATATATTTATCTCTTCTGACAAAAATATGCTACTTAATGATATAAATATAACTGTTTTATTATATTCGCAGGCGATCGTTAAAGTATTTATTGTTTTTGTTTCTATAAATATTATTTGTTTGCAGCGACCTTGCAAACCATTTCGGTAGTGGGATAGAGGGCGCTAAATTACTCGATTAACTTGCTTCCCACATCATTCAACTCAACTTCATATTTTGAAACGACGATTGAAGATTTATTGCTTTTTTCAAACGTCTTGCAACAAACAAAATTTCCTGTTTGATTTTGTATCTGTAAGTCACTATTTCAGTGTGGTTTTCTACAGTTCCTTCCTTAAACTTCTTAAAGTAGAAATGTAAATGGTAATGTACAGTGATAAGAAATACGTTACTACTCCAGTTTCAAACGTATGATGAGTCAGCGTCGGTGCGCCACCCATTGGCACAGCGCATGTCTGCGGACTCGCGCCTCAAAAATTCGGGTTTTAATATCCATAGCGTGCTGAGCATAGATAGCCCATTGTGTAGCTTTGTGCGCAATTTCAAACAAACAGTGGTGCTCCACATTTTATTGTGGCCTTGGAGATCATGAGTGGCTGGTATTGTGTTAATTTCCGAATTCAGTAACTGATGGTGACGTGAATTTCCACATTGAACCCTAACTTCCCGTTTTCTTTTAATAAAAAGAATTGTTTGTATCTCAAGAGGCTGATATAGGTATTAAAACTTTTATTAAGATAAAAGTAGTGAACATGTCTTAGGGACGAGAATGTAAACAGACAGGTACGGGATTGTCTATCTCGTCCCTAACACATATGCCCAGCAACGGTCAGTTGCAAACTTTCTTTGCTAACCTGAAGATGACCTAAGAAGTTCGAAACGTTGTTCACTATTTTATTTTAATAAAAGTTTTAATACCCATACCAGCCGTCTTGAGGTACATTTTCACTTCAAGTGGGTTTCTCATAATCGCGAAAGAGAATTATAGTTTCGTTTATGTACGTGCTATCAGACAGTTTGGTCTCTTAACGTGCGTATGCGTGATAAGTATATGTATAATGTACGAGTATACTCTTGAATTTCCCATGTCTAACGTAGAGGTTTTATGGTTACGTTATCAGTTGTGCCTTGTCTTATAATTATTTTAAGTTGTTCCAAACATCCGCACAACACTAGTTCTCAAAGTATTTGCAAGATATTCTTCCGCAAGAGTAAATAAAACCAATATTAACAGTATCAAATAGTTTTATATCTTTCTTTCGAAGCTTACGTGTCATGCTATATTCTAGCCAGTATAGTGAATAATTACACTCGTGATTCATGTAATTCGCACGTTCTACTGACGTAACGACAGAAGTTGCAACGTTAACATCCCTCATGTAATGTAATTTTAGTGTCTACTGACTGATTGACAGACAACACTACTGTAGAGTAATACAAATATTTTAAACCAGTGCTTTTTTTCTGGCGAAAAGCACCGATAAAGTATTTCAATACCTTTTATTTTTAATGAACGGGTGGTAAAAATAAACGTCACTAAACTACAGTCGCTTCTTCTGATAAGATCGATTAGTTTTACTTGGAGTGAATAACCGTCCTGGTTTTGGCAGAATAATTCGTTTACCCAGTGTCCCGAGAAAAGTCCTCGGGGCGCACAAAACGTTCTAGTTTTACGACAAATACATCAAACGATAAGTCACATCAAATCTCGAATGTACTAGGCCTACTAGCCTTTTATCTCAGAACGGCTGGTATGGATATTAACACTTCTGCTGATAAGGAGAGAATAACGTTTCGACCTTCCTAGGTCATCTTCAGGTTATCTCAGCCGTTCTGAGATACATTTTTATTTCTAGTGGGTTTCCAGTCATCAAGGGCGACTAACCTTGCTCATTATTGTAACCCATACTTTCCTGCCGTCAAACTATCTCGAAAATTCTGTGTGTTCGCGTAATAAGAAACCCAGGTCTGCGCAGGTATTTTTGTACTGCAGTTGACCTTTAGTAGTTGGTGAATGTGTGATGGACGATTAGATGACAGAGACCGTTCTCTAAGGTGTTGTAATTATTAACAATGTATCACCTTCTGTAGTGTCAAAATGCAGAAAAGATATTTTAGTTAGTTTTTTTTTTAATTGTTTGAGTCAAACCCTTTTAAAAGGTAAATCGGATAACGAATGCGCTGTGTTTTTGATAGCACACAGTGGAAACTCGCACGTTACGAGTCACAAGGCCTAAAGATGAAGTCAAAGACCATTTTGAAAGTAAGGTTTGCTTGTTTGTTTCTTTTGAATTTTGCGCAAAGCTAAACGAGAGCTATCTGCGCTAGCTGCCCCTAATTTAACAGTGTAACACGAGAGGGAAGGCAGCTAGTCATCATTAGCTACTCCCAACTCTTAGGCTACTCCTTTACCAAAGAATAATAAAATTAACCGTGACTTTAACCGTAACACAAATGGAATATAACATTTTAGAATTTCCCGTCGGTGGGCTTAGCAAATAGTCCGATGTGACTTTGGTATAAGAAAACACACACATATTTCAGAATAATCACTAATTACATTTGAAACAAAAATATCTCCCACTTTGTAGGGAGTAAACTTTTACTAACAAAAATTTTATGTATTTTCAATGTCAATGGTGTGTTTAAATTCATATTTATCGTATTAATTACACCACTTTTCCGTCAGTTATTAAATATAATCTGGTCGTTCACTATCCCTTCATCTTTAGATAATTATCACATTAATTCCATTTGATGATAGGTTGCATAAAATATCGTGTTATAAATTTTAAAAAAATGTCACATTTCACCATCTACCACCAGATTGCAGTGTCCTTGTCTAAGGATATTTATTTGTAGTAGAATGGACTAAAATGTGTGAAAGTTCTAGTTATTATTTAAAATGAGATTAATTAGGTAACATTATAATGCCTTTCTTTCATTATTCATACTGAAAGTATAATATAATGGCTGTTTCAGTGAGGGAAAGAAAGAAATATGGCGGAAGGCGGAAGTAGTGACGTCTGGAAGTATAAAGTTATTTTCAGTTCCAAAGCAGTAGAAGGATTCGAAGAGATAAAGGAACTTATGCAATGTTTACCATCATGTTTTGAGATGTTTGTGACTTCACATGAACGGAGGAAGCTGAGTTTATTAGAGAAAGATATTGGACTCGGGTAAATTGTTGTATACGTTGATTGTGCTTCCTGTTTTCATTTCCTCAAAAGTTATCACGATCAATCATAAGGCAGTTACAGTTACAAATTAACATTTAATAATCTTATAAACTTATTGCTGTTCAAGATGGGGTCTTTGGTACAGTCGAATGTAATGTAAGTAATAAATAAATTATAAGATTATTTCTAATAGTACAGATACCACAGTGTTTGAAGAAGACTTGCACCATAGCTGTTTTTTTTTTTTTTTTTAATCTCTTATTCAACTTTTAGGAAGATAAGAACACGCGTCCAGAGTTAATATCAGTGTAAGCCATCAGGGCTCAAACTTAAACTAGTAAACAAGCAAATTCCTAGTTAATGTTTCAGTTTTGATAAGATATCTCAGAATACATTAGACGAAAGAATGCTAGTATAGTTACTTCCTGTTATCTAACAAGTTTTAATGACTTACGCATTTTAGTCAATCATACTGCATGTTTCTCAGTTACTTAATGGTTATTTAATTACGATTAACAGTTTCACTTGCTGATGCCATATTGGTTTTGTGACTGTATGTGGCTACATTGCATATCCAGGCTAAGTAACAGCCCTGGGCAGAGCTGTGAAAGAGTACAAGTAAATCAACTGTATCCTTCTGACCACAAGGCCCGTCTTCCACTTTGTGGAACCCTCTGGATTTCCATGTTTTTTTAAACAAAATGATGGTTTCTTTCATCTATCTATATTCTGAAATTTGTAATTTTATTGTTACCATTAATTTCATTTCAGTTTTCACATGTCCAAATTGTTAATTTGCACATTATCATGGAAGCGTCTTTACTTGCTAGCGGATGACACTGGAACACGATAATAGAAAGATAAGACAAGAGATAAATATTTAATAATACAATTGTAGAATGATTATAGTGATATCGATAGGTTATCTGTCACTGGTGATTTGATGTTCTGTCACTGAATAAAAAAGAACAGACGTATTCTTTCAAACATTTGTACTACTAATTTTATTTAATTGTCACAGCCGACTATATCTGTAGGTAGGGAGGTACTTTATGCTATGTTTCAGAATGTAAAAAAAAATACCCATTTTGTTCCCAGCATTGGTCGTTGACAGTAATGTGAAAAATTAATGGAACTAATTGAATCACTAATCCTTCGGGGACATGTAAAGATTAGGCATCTCTTTACTTTCCAAATGTTAAAAACTTGCAATCTACCAGGGGAGTGCTCGGGCACTTGGATGAGCCAACCCTTATTTTTTATCTATAGAAGACGATAACATTTACATTGTCTTTCCTTAGGGACCTTCTTCCAGTTACAAGTTTATTTTTTGTTTGCTTGTAGTTAAGCACAAAGCTACTGAAGGGGTTATTTGTTCTATGCCCACTACGAGTATCAACACCCAGGTATTAGCATTATAAGGCTTCAGAGGTACCGCTACAAGCTCAATAATAGCTTTGTTATAACTACTGTAACACATGGATGCTGTATCTGTGACGGATTTACTATTACATATCTATTTTAATATCGATGTTTGTTTCCGTTAAATATATATTTAGAAATGTATGTAACTCATACTGTTACGTATATATACATATTGTGAAATACATATCTCTTCATTAAAATTGTAAAAGATTCTCGAATGTAAGAATTTACGATATATATGTGTGTACATAAACATTAGTGTATCGTCAGTATTGTTGCGCAGGCTGAACTTTCTAGAAACTCTCCTGTCAAGCCCTTAAAGGTAACCAACAAATCGCGTCAAGAAACAGTGTATCTTACTGGTTTGCTACAGTTGGTATACTATGAACTTCGGAATCTATAACTGTGATTAACGCTGACTGATCAGGAACTTCAGATATAATGACCAGGAACGTGTATAGATTTCGAACATTACAAACCATTTAACTTCAGCGCATTCACATCGGACATTAGTATTTTTACTAAAACATTATATTACTTCAGCTGTGAGAAACGCACATGTGATCAACGAAGAAAGACAGAGCTAGCTAGCTCCCTGTTAAGCGAAGTGTGCCTATATCAACTCAAAATTAATTCGCTCATCATGAACCCTCGCTAAGATATGCAGTTCCTGACCATATAGAAGACTCAGTATTGTTTGTAAAAGTTTTTGTATATGAATCATTATTTGTTATAACCGTTATTATAAATTGTATTATTGTTTGTATATTAAAATATATTTGTATTGAGAAATAAAACTGTGTGAATCAATCTTATTCCCAAATATCATAAATTGGATACATATTGACATTTAATTAACTTCTAAATCTAAACCGCAATTTACCTCAGTTTCAGGCTATTTCAAATTGTAATACGTGACATAATAAATTGAAGGCTCATCTGAGATAAATCGTAATACGTAACATATCTCCCTCATGCATTTAAAGCCTTTACTTTAATGCATCTGATTCCATAACTTGTGTTGAAATAATGTTAAGAAATATCGAGACAAATGTGTGTGTTTAATAGCTTTTAATCTGTATACAATATTCTGTCACAACCAAATAAAACTGAGTATACCAAGTATGTATTTGTTATGTTATTTAAGTTATTTTTTGTGAATTTCACATACTACTATTAATTTAACTTACTCATAAACATTTTGATTCAATCCAGTCAAAATATCTTGCACTATTCTTACCAAAAAAGAATAGGTAAAACCGTTTTAGCTCAGATGAACTGCGAGTTTCTGTTGATTTAGCTTTCTGTGATATTAACTACCTGACAAATATTTCAATATTGAAACATTCTGTCACTAGTATTAATGAAAATAGCATGTAAACTGTATCTTAATATAATACCTTACAGGTCAATCACCATATTTAACTACATATCACGAAAATTTAACACCCAGATCAATTTGTTTTTTCATTCATATGTTAAATAATATTTGTGTTATTTGTATAATTAATTCATTTGTTAACATAACACTCATCAATGGCTTCATTGTTCCTACATGCGTGTGAGACCACATATTTATTGATACAGACATACTATTACTGTACACACGTGTTCATTACACATCATTGTATACACTAACAGCTTTCAATGAACTGCCTCCTTCTCCTGCACCAAGTTACTTTATATCTGTTTCACACTGCTTTCTACTGAGTCGCTGCAGTCTAGTAAATTACTGCCATCTAAGGACTGTCAAACTCAACATGTTTTTATTTTCAGTATTATGAAAGAAAAAAAATTATCGACATAATTCAGCTAAGTTAAGACTTTTTATATAAAAGTCTCATATGACAGAAGAAGTGTTATTATTGTTACTACAATATATATCAACACACTGAGACAAAACACAAATTTTATAGTCAACTATTCAACCATCAGAATTCTCTTCTTCCCTACATGGGTCATCAAGCATGGCAAACATGTGGATATATATTTGGATCCGAGAAATGGTAAATTACAGGAAGAACCTTCCTTTGAAAACCTCAGCACTACATAAAAACATACTATTCTAGATTAAACGCTACGCTCATTGTAAATAATGTTAATAAGTATTAATTTTTAACACACATTTCATGAATGATTCTGTGCTTACATGTACTTTTTATTGTACTGTTAGATTCACAGATTTTTGTCAGAAAGTGAAGTGACAGTTTCTGCATGTAGAAATAATGAATTGTTTAAATATGTTGCACAAAATGTAATGAACTGGCATTAAATTCAGAATTACTAAAGTATCGAACATAAACATGTGTAATAATAACACCTCTTAGATGCTTTGTATTCATACATTTAAAACTATAAAGCATTTGAAAATGTTATGTTTCACATAAATGTGAAATTTAAGAAGTAATATTTCTAATCGACTTTATCATTTCTTATCACAGTGCAATTTACAGGAGAAACCTGAAAGAGGTTATTGGCCAGTGGCGAGAGGAATTTAATAACACAGTTGTCGTTATAGTTGGAGCGGTAGATGAGGACATGTACATAGCTGTGCATCAAAAAACTTTACTTTTAGGTAAGAAACATTTTGAGGGTTTACTCTGTCTCTAATTGAAATTTTGTTATAATTTGATATGTACTGAGTCAAATCCCTTTTCTCGTAGTTCATGCACGATTAACTCTTTTAATATTTTATCATCATATCAGGGAACCTTTGCAATAAATTTGGTTAATATCCTGATTATAAGTTTCTCATGTTATTGTTTTAAGCCCAAAGCTGTGCTAGTTATAAGTGTCGATAACAGATTTTTAATGTTTAAGCTTTAAGACTTACAACTGAACCACTGGCAAGATTTCTGCTAATTAATTCGTTGCTTTGCTGTATCAGTAGTTTGCTGGGGAAGGATTAACTCCGTGAAAGAAAAAAAAAAAACGAACATTTTATGAAAAATAAATTTGTTTGCTTCTAACAGCAGAGCTAAATAATGGATAATCTGTTGCAAAAACAACAAACCATAATCTAAAGTTAAGTATCAATTGAAAATAAAGTTATGAATTGATGAGACCCTGTATGAACATACAAGTGAACAAAACAATGCTAAGCCATATTTTCTATCAAACAAATTCGACTGAAAGATCCGACATCCACCAGAGTGCCATGATGACGTAAATTTTGAGAATTCTCCATATATTAACTGTTGACTCGAATATGCCATTCAGTATGGCGTCAATCTTTGTCACCCATATTTACTAGTTGCGTGTTACTACAGTGAAGCTACAAAGGTAAAAGAAAAATAAATAACGTATCATGTTTGCCAAACAATGATAGTATATGACTCGACTTTTGTACTTTAATTCTTATTTAACGTACACGTTTATTTAGATTATTTCCATAAAATATATTGTTTTAATTAATGTATACGTAACAACACAAAGAATGCTATAGATTAAAATGAAAGAAAGTACAAGTGGCCATAAGATATAGATATGTAGAACTTGAATAGTTAACACAACTATGTCATCCATTAGTACAGCGGTAAATCTACGGATTTAAAACGCTAAAATCAGGCGTTCGATTCCCCTCGGTGGGCTCACCAGATAGCCTGATGTGGCTTTGCGATAAGGAAAAACATAAATATTGTAATTTTAAATTAAAGATATTTAACCAAAGTATTTGAGAACGTAGTTTAATTATTACAAACTGTGTGTAGTTTTGAACAATATATATTTTGTAACTGTATTAATAATGAACAATCTATATTTTCCAACTGTATTAATAATGAACAATCTGTATTTGTAACTGTATTAATAATGAACAATCTGTATTTTATAACTGTATTAATAATGAACAATCTGTATTTTGTAACTGTATTAATAATGAACAATCTGTATTTTGTAACTGTGTTAATAGTGAACAATGTGTGTTTTGTAACTGTATTAATAATGAACAATCTGTATTTTATAACTGTATTAATAATGAACAATCTGTATTTTGTAACTGTATTAATAATGAACAATCTGTATTTTGTAACTGTATTAATAATGAACAATCTGTATTTTGTAAATGTAATTCTTATTAATAATGAACAATCTGTATTTTATAACTGTATTAATAATGAACAATCTCTGTATTCAGCTGCTCAGTGGTGTGATCCAAACGATAACGTCTGTAAGTATGGCATTCCTGTTCCATCTCCGACAAAGTTAAAGGTTATCCTTCAGATAATTGCTAACCAGAGCAAATGGTTCTATTCTGTGAAGTATATGGATGGTGACACAGAAGTTAAAGTATATAGTCTCTTATCAGTAAACACTTGGGACAAATATGTCCAGTCCAAAGAAGAACAAGCGTTTCTAACAAAGATCACTAAAGTGTTAAAAGGCGAAACTAGAAACGCAACCTTGAAGCAAGCACTGATGTGTCACTTACTTGCAGGTAATTTACGTTTTTATCATATTGTTTCCTGCACTTTAAACCAGTAGGCTGAAAGAAATTATTTAACTAATTTGTTTTCAATCAACTGTTTTATGTGACTTGATATATAATGAAATATATTTGTATTGTATCTGTGTTTTCTTACTAAACATTCTTGCAAGTGCTATAAATTAAATAACTACCAATTTTTATAATTAGATGAATATATTAAATTATTCAAATATGACAATAACTCAAATTCTACGTTTATACAATATTTTCTATGGAATCATCTACCATACGGTTCCTTATATCAGGATAGAATTACATAAAATTAGGTTTCATAAAATAACTTCTAAGAAATGGAAATTAATATCAATTGGACACATATTGAAGCTCTTTCCTCCCCTTAACTTCTTTATCTAATAACTATCCACACAAGGAATGGATTTACCTTCCAAGATATTCTTTATAACAATACTATAAATTGTAATGTTAAACATATTTTACATTACGTCAGTTTAGTATCTACTAGCTGACTGACAGGTGACATACTACTCTATAATGGTGCAAGTGGTTAAAATAGGTGAATCCTTCCAGTCAGCTTTTGTTCTCCTTTGGGGAAAATAATTATTATTTATTTTTTGAAACATTTTGTGTTGGTATACCAACATAAAATGTTTCAAAAATATAATAATTATTTTTAAAAGGAACACAGATGGATTACCTATTTTAACCAATTCACCATTATAGTATGTTACCTGTCAGTCAGCTAGTAGATATTAAACTGACGTAATGTAAAATATGTTTAACATTACAATTTATAGTATTGTTATAAAGAATATCTTGAAGGTAAATCCATTCCTCTGTCTGAGCAAGCTGTATCTCAGAAATGATGCCATTTATAATAATTTACAGACTTCATAGGACTAATAAAATGATCAAGTAAATAGACTCATTGGCATTGCACTTCTACACAAACACAGCTTAGATATCAGTCTAAACAAACACAACACACCCACACACTACGAACATATACTCTGTAGCGTAAAGACCCCGTCATCACCTGACATCACACTCTTAGCCATTTACAAATCCCCACACACATCACCCGACGTTACCTCTCTAAATTCAATAATTAACACTCATAATAATGTAATAATACTCGGTGACCTCAATGCAACACAATGGGTACACAACCAACACCTCTGGCAGAACATTAGCAAATGTCACTCAAACACATAATCTCACGGTCATTAATGACAACTCACCTATGCACACATATTACAACGGAGCTCAAAGTATCATAGACTTAGCCATCAGTGCTCTTTTGATCTTACATCTCACTAGTAATTTCAAAGTCCACGACAACATCGGAGGAGATCACAACCCCCTATAATTTCAAGTAGGCAACCCTAACTGGACTAACTCCAACAGTTCCACAAAAACCAACCCAACAAACACTATTATAATTTCACTAAGGTTAACTGGCCCACGTTCAACAAAATTTTAAAAACATCTCTCCGAACCAATAAGTCAAACTAATTCCAAAGAAGAATTAAAAAATTACTACCACAAAATTATAAACGTCATAACAAAAACAATACATCAAGCAGTTCTCCCGAAACCAGTTCAAACCACGCCTAAAAACTGGACTCTAACTCCCGAAATACACAAACTCATACTGACCAGACGCAAACTTCGCCGCGAATTTAAAAGTTCACGTAACCCTGCATTAAAAATACAAATAAACACTGTCAAAAACAAGATTGAACATCTCATCAGATCACAGCAAAAAACAAACTGAAATAACTTCTGTAACAAGCTAGGTAGCTTCACATCCGATCCAGCCACCTTCTCGAAGACTTAAAAATATCTCTCGGTAAAACACCAAAACTGGTAGTCTTACATATGGGAACACCACTGCTACTAACGACAGAGAAAGAAAACCCGATCTTTTTGCAGAATACTTTCAAAACACATTCAGCATTTCACAACACATCAACTTTAATAGAAAACACGAAACTAAAATAAATGAAATCATCACAGACAACAAACTGTTTTCAACTAATTTACCAGTTTCTCTAAACTTTAATCCTTCTTCCCAAGATATAACAATCCCAATAACCACAATGTAAATTAAAATACACTCAAAACGCTAGAGAACAAAACTCCAGGCGAAGATTGCATTCAAAATATAGTCTTAAAAAGTGCATTCTCAGAACTACTCACTCACCTCGCAAATATGTCCAACCTCTCCTTCTCAGGCTATCTTCCACATGCATGGAAAACAGCCATCATTACACTCATCCCCAAGAAAGACTCAAGCTCAAAATTTCCAAACGACTTCAGACCCATCAGCTTACTAAACTGCATCGGCAAATTACTGGAAAAGATCGTTACAACCAGACTACTCTAGAAATTGGAACATGACAGTATAATCACTAACATTCAGAATGCAGGCGGCAAAGCTGCCAGGCTGCTGGCCACTTATTACGCTTAATAGAAACCAGTTTTGTAGGGTTCGACAAGCTCCAAGCAACACTTGCCGTCATTCTAGACGTGCAAAAAGCCTTTGACACTGTCTGGCACAACAGCCTAAATTTTAAATTAATGAAATACAAAGTACCCGTAACCTTTATGAGATAAATTTCCAACTTCTTAGAAAATTGTACCGCGAAAGTCAGAATCATTTATCTTTAATGCAGGTGTTCCACAAGAGTCAGTTCTTAGCGCACTCTACGTCAATGATCTACCACAAGTTACTACACCGCTCACTCATGCATCCCAATATGCTTGTGACATCGCTATATAGAGCACTTCATGGGACCCCCCAATTAGCAGCTAAGAAAATCCAGAAAACACTAAACAGGAATCACACAGTGGTGTAACAAATGGAAAACTATTCATAACCCCTCCAAGACACAAATCATAATCCTTCACCGCAGGCTAAACAAGAGGTTAAAACACGAGAATCTAGTCTTTAAGACGCTCCTATTTCTTTTACTAAAATTGCTGAATTCTTAGACCTAACAATTAATACCAGACTCGCATGGAATTTACACTTCAAGAACATCAGAAATAAAGTACAAACTAGAATCGCCTGCCTTTACAAAATTAGTCACCACGTCCACGAAAGCAGACCATAAAACATTTTGTACATTTACAAAACATTTATAAGACCCCTAAGAGGATATAGTGCTATGGCCACATCTAACCCTCACAAAAACCAACTTTCACTTTTACAAAAACTACAAATCAAGTAATACGCCTCACCTATCATTTACCACGCTACACACCAGCAAGTTACATCGTAAAACAAAAAATTACAAACGATAACATAACGCCTAAACAAACTAACCGCAAAATACGCAAAAACGTTAAATACTGCAACTCACTCAGATCCGATTTCGAGAAAATTGCAGGCACACTTGAACCTTGATGTAAATATTTATCTTTAACTTTATCCAGAACAAACTTAAAACTTAACACATTATTTTGATATCTCTCTAATACTTTTCTACACTTAGTCTCGTTTCAGGTTCTCTTTCATTTCAGGTACCGCCTTCAAACCACCAAATCAAACTCCTCATATAGGCACTGGTCTGGCTTCATTGGCCCCGCCTTGTGAAAGTGGGATTTCTCGGTTACTACCGTTTCCCCCCTTCCCTAAGTCTGAAGCAATGGATCGTTAGATCCCAGCTAGGGCACTTGATCCATCGATCCTTGCCCATCCCTGAAACGAGCCGTTTGGTCGAATGGTTCGTTTCGTCAACTTGCTTTTACTTCCCACTCTTGCTTCCGCCTTCACTTTGACAGGTGCCGCGCCTACCGGACTTGCGACCACCAGATTCATGTAAAACACATTAGCCCATTAGGCCCAAAACAAATGATAGCCACTTGGCTAAAATACAAACCTTTTACTACGAGCGAGGTCAAGGAGAACTGTTCAATCTTCTAATACCCTTTGGGGTTGATTTTTCTTTAAGAAATATCAACCTCATTCCAAAATAACTGTCAGAATTGATTGATTAGTTTGTAAAAATCTAAGACTAAATAGCAAACAGAAATGTACGTTCATCGTTTTCTTATTTGTACATATTTTTTCTTCACACATACATAATATTTTGTAACTACCTCCTTTTTCATGCATTGTTTTATATCACATGGACATAATGTTGTACAGAATTCTGAAGAGGGATGATGTATGAGATGTAAAGACTGTCATAGGAGGACAGGTTCACATCTCTGAAATTTTTATCATAAAAAACAGGAGAGGATCTGATTGATGCGTCTTAAACATTGATAAAGGAATTAATAGTGTTGATTCGTCATATTTTCCTTACTTAATGATAAGTGGTAGGTATTTAGGATAAAAATAGAGATTTTGGCAGGGTACTAGTCATCTTCAATTGAGACAGCTTTATTATTCTAACAAACTTGTTGGCCTAGGAATTAGTTGCCCACAAATGTGGTAGATATAATTAATTTAATAGAAAGCTTAAGAAATATTAGAATAATAAGATCTGAGTTTGAGTGTTTTATTTTAAATTTTAGTGGAGGCATGGCCAAAATTGATAATCAGTTCAGTTAGCAATTTTAAATTATGTCATCTTTTTTGAGTATATCTCTTGTTTATACACATTATTTGTACCTAACGTTTTACGTCATAACTTTAAATTGAATTTTTCTACACAGCTTCAAAAGCTAAATGAAAAACTAAATGTTCATTGCATCATTATTTCAGTGTAGTTTAACACACAGTTCTTTAATATCCTTGAAGTACTGAAGTTCAGGGTTTTGTTCCACCAAAAGTTATGATAACGTTCATTTTTATTCTAAACACATCAACCATGCTGATTTCACAAAAAATTCAATTACGTTAGTAAGTAAATAAAATTGTAATGAAAAGTACATGTTTCAATGTGGATACACTCCAGAGCCAAACTAAAATGCCACATCAAAGATTGTTACTGTTCCTTATTCAGTAGTAAAATTGAGCTGTCTTCTTTAAGTAAGAACAGATTGTAACCTTGCATTAAATAATGTTTATCTTTTTTTTTCTATCTTATTTTTCCAACATCATGAAAATACTCAAAATTATTGAACATTATCATAATACAGAAAAAAAAAAAGGCTATAATGCCAAAAGTGTAACCTATGTAACCATATTACTAGTGCACCAACTGTATAAAACAGATACATTACTGGTATGAATCCACTTCCTTCAAAACAAATTTGCATTTGTAACAGTTCTAGAGGAAAGCATTGATTTTACAGTAGTAATCTGTGATATGGTAGTCATCCAGTACATTTAAAAATTAAGTAATATATTTATCTCTTTAGCCATCCAACACACCCCAGAGTTTCGTGAAGTACAGGACTGGGCAGTGGCTCCATCATCAAAGGAAGCACCAAGTGATGTTCTGCTAGACTTAAAAGAACATCTAAGATATATGATGTATGGAAGGCTACCAAAAAACATGTCTCCATCAGATAACATGTTTGTACGCAGCCATTCTGTTCAACCATCAAAATGTTTATCAGCCGAAGAAAGAAATAATTATCATTTGATAGAGAGAGACTTTCAGTCTATTTCTATTAATGCTTGTTACAATAAAAAACTCTCCAAACGCGTGATTTGTGTCTTGGATGACATGACTACTTATGGCAACACCTTTGAGGCATTAAGAAACATTCTAGCAACATGCAATCCTAAAAAGATAATTTTCTTAGCTATAGGAAAATTCAGGAAATTTGGAGTTCAGTACAGAATGTTAAATTACACAATACAAGGTGACGTCTTCACCCAAGAATACACAGCAGTTTTCAACTCTGCTGAAATTGCAGAGGAAAAATATGAATGGAATGCCCAACGAGATGTTTGTGAATTGGCTAGTCTTGCTCAAGAGCTAACAAACTAAAATACAAGACTCATGCTATTGTTTTTTATCCCATGTTTTACAGATTAGGGGAATATTATTTTTATACACATACACAGTTAATGTAATTAATCAAATTGAGGTATACATTTGTTAAAGGAGATATCAACTTTCTGAAGGATAAATAAGAAAAATGTAACAACAATGATTTATTCCTGTCTTATTATTTTCAGCTTATGTAATATTCTCAGTTAAGTGAATGTAAGATGAAATATTCTCTGTCTCAAGATTTATAATTCCTGATAATTACATCTGTGTAACAAAAATGTATTGAGAACAATAGAAGATTTCTGAATATTTTGTTACTAAGTTTTCACCTTGATTTGAAAAGAAGAAAATGATTTATGCACAAAATATTAAGGTGCAATTTTGGTGTATTATTTAAAATCCTATAATTTTTCTATTTAGTGCTGTATGATTTATTGTTAATTTGTAATGTAGATTTCAGAAGAAACACAAAATCAGAGAATGAAGTCAATTTTGTATTTTGTGGCTGAATGAAAACCTGAAATTTTGTTTGCCTACTTAAGTCTGTTAATAAGTTTTTGTTAACCAGATCTTGAAGACAAAAGGAGTGTAACAAGAGACGTTCTTTTTCTTTTGTGTAGTGGAAATCAGCAGAAGGATTTTTGTACAATTTTCACTTAGAAAATGTTATCACAATTATTTCTATTAGATTTATGAAATAAAGTATTCAACTTCATCCTCTATATGGTGGTTTCTTGTATGCTAATGATAACTTAATGTTTGAAATATATTAAACTAAGAATCCTGAAATAAATTTGTTTTAGTTCTTCAATTGTCCATGAACCAAAAAAAAAAAGAATTCAGTGACATTTGTGACTATAATGTTACAATTCATCATCTAATTTTGTGGTATTTAAAAACAGAAATTTCCTCCTAAGCATTATAGAACAATCTCTGGTGCATCCATTGATTTAGTTCTGAAGGGAAAATGAACATTTCTTTGGACAGTATAAAGGAAAATGGACATTTCTTTAACACTGTAAGGGGCAATCTCTGCTGCATCATTCAGTTAAGTTCAGAATGAACAATAGATATTTCAGTAATTAAGAAATAATTTTAAAATAATTGTTTGATAATACTGACAATGATAATATTGTTGTCATTAGAAACGTGACTTTATTATTAAAATAGGAATGTCAGTATTATATACTGTTAACTACACAATGTAACTTTTGTCTGCCATCTATGTACATTTTCACAGATGAGTACACTGTCATACCGTGAACTTTCTCCCATTGATACTATGAAAAAAATACAATCATTTGGAAAAAGCATCAGGGAAACTGAAAAAAATGTAAGAGCATCACAATTACTTACACAACCAGTTGCATAACTGATTAAAAATTTTTTAACTACCAGTTAAATAAAGCTTTTGTTTCATTTCATTTACCTCACACCTCATTTAAATTTAACTGTAGTTTAAGTTTGATTGTGACAAATAGTGAATACGAAAGTCTGCAACCCTTCATGCTTTAAAACACACAATAAAATACCAAAGTAGAATTTACTTCCTGTCTGATCAAAAAACTTACAAGCCAGGATGAAATAGAGGTATGTGAGACCCTCCTAATTATTTCATTTATTTTGATAAGAAATAGAAATTTGTTTTGCCTGTTGTCAACTGTGCAAGGTTATATATGCTAGATGTCCGTAATTTAGTAGTGGTAGACTAGGAGGCAGCAAGTCTACACTACCTGCTAACTGTTGGGCTGCTCTTCTACCAACGATAGTGTGATGTACGTCATATTACAATGGTCGCAGAGCTTAAAGGGAGAGCATCTTCAGAAATGGGAATTCAAACTCAAGACCTGAAGATTGTGAATTAAACACCCTAACCACCAGGCCATGCTAAGCCTTATTACAAAATAAAAAACAATCTAATAGTACATCAAAATTTTAATGCATGAATACCTGCAATTGAACACAAAAGAATATATGGGTTTCATTAATCCTATGATCTGAGTCAGATAACACATTGTGACATTGAAAGTTCTTCAACTTTGTTGATTTTAAATAGAATAAATTAATCAACTATATATCAGTTCCAGCATCACAGGTAACAGGTCTACTTGTGACACACCTAAAAAAAATATGCCAAACCGTATCAATATCATTCATGGACAAATATGAGAAACATTACTGTCGCACTGGCCTCTTCTGTCATAAGAATAAAGAAAACAGAAAAACTGTACTAAGAGAAAATGTAAACTATATATATTTCCTCACCATGATCTTGCTAAAACACCAAGGAATAAACCTCACTTCCTGTGAAACAAACCCTATCAGAGTTTAAAAATATTCAAGAATGATGGTTAGACTAAAATGAAAACATCTGTTCACCTCATGTGAAAAAACTGACCAATCATCTACCAGGCCATTAATGTTTAACTCTTTTAAGTATCATCATGTGGAACTACTTCCAAACTAATGGAATGGGCAACTGGTCAATACAAGCAGATAACTGCAGGCTGTTAGTTTTGGCTCAGTACAATTGTAGGATACTTGCATTGAGACTCAAACACATGTGTTGCAATCAGAAGTAAACTCACCAGGACTGGTATGTATAACAGACACTAAATGACAAGCATTCTACAAACACATGCACCCTAAATGTGTCCAGTTGATAAACAAAATTGTTATTACTACAATAAAAGTGAGTGTTCCATGGGAACTAATTTAAATTCTATTTTTTATTTCATAAAATTCTAATGCAGGTAGGATGTTATGTACTGGTTTGTTCTGCTTAACACTGTACTTATTATTTCCTAATTCATGAGTTTATATAAAAGGAAGTGTGATGTACATTGGGTAATACAAAATCTATTTTTTACCCTTATGTTATGGACTGATGGTTTCAACCAGTACAGTGTATACAAACACACACACACATTTATTAGGCATACATAAATAAAATACATTTACCAATGTTACAAATACATAAAGTTGGATTATATGAATTTCCTGTTTCTGCTGATAAGAGTTGCATGTCAGAATGACGACCTATCACATTTCCTTAGCAGAGAATTTTTTTTACGTTTGTTCTAAAGAACACACAGCAAATGAGTTAAATCTGGTTACTACTAAAATAATGTAAGGCAAAAGTTAACATTTCACATAAATACTTGAGTGTCTACAGAACAGATAGCTAATACCTCAAATAAATGCAAAAAACATTTCTTGTATATGTGCCAAACCTTGAATGTAACTCCCTCTCATGCACTACACTAGTACATAATACAATCACTATTACAACTCAACCTTTTAACAATAAAGATAGCATCAGGTCATCCCTTAAATAATGTCCAATTTTTGGTTCAGAAAGGACTTCAAACACTTTCAATGTCATTTAATCAATAATGTATGTTCCATTATTATTGATTACTTTATGCAAATGATTCACAAGCTTCTGAATACCACTTCTATAAAATTCTTAGGGTTTGGAAGGAAAAGAATGTTGAGAGGGTAATTTTGACATCTTCCTGTGTTCCAAGCTCTTTTCAATCAAGTTAGTTCTGCAAACTTTGGAACAGAATATAATCACATGGGGCAAGGTCTGGAGAATAAGGAGGATATGGAAGTTTTTCCCAGTCTAGCTCTTCAATCTTTGCAGATGTGACCCTTGCTGTATGGGGCTGTGCATTACTTTGGTGTAACACAACAACTTTATGATTGATTATAGCAGGCCTCCATTCTTTCAATGCAACATTCAAGCACTCTAAGTGTTGACAATAAAAGTCTGATGTATTCATTACATTGAGTGATGGCAACTCAAAAGTGGATCACATCAACAATATCCAACCAAATGCTTAACAAGACTTCCCTAGGGTGGAGGTACATTTTGGGCTGTGCTTTAGCCAGTGTACCTGCACTGAACCATTGTCTGCATATTTATAAAATATCCATTTTTCATCGCCAGTCACCAACCTGTCCAAAGGGTGAGTTACATTCATGAGAGTGCAGAGAAGTGCAAATGTCTACTCTTGTTCTAAGATTGACTTCTGTCAAATCATGGGGAACCCATTTTCCAAGTTTTGACACCTTTCCAAGCTGTTGCAGATGACAATGAACTGTTGAATGGATTGAATTAAACTTCTGTGCAGCAAGTCATCATTAAACTCAACAGTCACATCACTTAAGCTGTAGTCACCTGATCTGAACTTCTGAAACCACCTTCGACATATTCTTTCACTGAGAGACTCTGGACCACAAACACACCTTGAATGTTTTGTGTAGTTTCTGCTGCACTGTTGTCTTTTATAAACTCATAATGCATTATATGGCTAATATACTCCTCAGACACATCCATCTTGATAAGGGTTTATTTGATTAATGATCTGAACAAGTGAAGTTGGATTAGTTTCTTTTATTTGTCTGAACATTTTTATACACATCCTACTACATATTTTAGTCATCAAAGCCTTCTACAAAGACAGAAATGATGATGTACTTTCTGTATTAAATTTTCAGACATTACTTATGGGATGACCTGATACATTATCCATGCACACTAAATCTTATAAGCACTAACATTTTAACAGACTCATTTTCGATGAAGTAAGAGAAGTGGGTGGTTTAGTGGAGGTATCTACCTAACATACACTTTCAGGTAAGGAAAATCTTAAGTCCATAAATGCCACTCATCTCTCCACAGAGCAGATAAGTGTTTATGAAACACTTGCTCATTAGGGAATGTGGGAATTTAGTGGGGCATCACTTGAGGGAAGGCTTTGTCTTTTCTTGCAGGGAATACCCTTTGTCCATTCAAGGTGAAAGAGCAAAATAATTTTTCTTTGTGGTGCTCTAGCATCATTAAGACTGCTCGACTGACCATTACCTCTGACTCAATTGGCTAAGATTGAGTGTGTAATACGACTAGAGCAACATGTTAAGCCATACAGCAGTGGAAGAATACATGAAATACTTACTAGAATAAAAAGTTGCAGGACAAAATCATCCCATAACTGCATCCCAAGGAAATTTCAGAATCTATTCATCTGGCATAACCACCAGCTTTACTTCTGACAGAAGGCTGTGCCAATGTCTACTCAGTCTCATACTTCACATCACCCCCCTAGCAACTTGGGATTGGAGAAGCAAAGGTTCTCCAACTACTCTTTTAGAAGAAAAGAGAAAAATAAATGTATAGGTGATAGTACAGAAGTGGAATTTTCTTTCACTGGTACAAGTTTTAACCCTGACAGACTGTGCAGTGTGAATAGGTACAACAAACACTAACTAGATGTGAGTTCAGGATCACACCTGTTGCTTTCATTGTTTGTTTTATTCTCCAAAGTATTGCCTGGAAGGTAAAATAATTTCTGCCAAAGCACTTTTACAGACAAATTCCATCTCAGCTGTGAGTACTGCAAGGACAAATGGCTTTATCCTCTCAAAGTACATGACTGATAGTCAACAAATTAGAATGTGAAAAAATGCATCCCTTGTCATTCACTAACTACATGAGAACACACACTTCAGATTGAAAAAATCATCATTAATAATGAACTGAGGAATGACGAGAAACTGGTTCAAGGACAACAGAACAATATTAGCTTAACAATCTCCCATCTTTTTGAGAAAGACAAAGAGATAATAGTAAAACCCAGCCTTGGATTCATAACCTGGAGAGAAGGAAGTCTCCTCCAAGAGTTGAAAAGATAGGGATGCAAAGTCTGTAGTTGTGCAAAGCAGTAGAGCATAGATCCCATCAGACCAAATCAGAAACAAGTCACCTCTGTGAACCATGATGCCCAACCTTCCAACAGGGTGGAAGTCAAAAAGCATGAAGACAATGAGTAGAAGAGGGGAGGACAACCTTATAAGGTTCCAAAAATAATAAATCCGTAGGGACCACTAGATTAAGCAAGGTGGAAATGAGAAAAAAATACTGCTGTTTCAAAAAAGAGGCATCTCACAGAAGTCTCCAAAATAAATCTGAAGAAGGCAACTCCAGATCCAGAAAGTAAAGTAAGGCACCCTGATCAAAGTGCAGAATCAAAATGTACAAATTACTTGGGACTGTGGAATGTTTTTAAAAAACAAGACTAAGAGGAAGCACAAGTAAAGGGGGGGGGGGAGTTTACCCCAAGGAAATCTACTTGAGGGTAGATAATAAAAAATCTGAGCAAAAGTGAGATGAAGACAAATAGACTGAGAACAACAGAGAGAGACAAAGAAAGAAAACAAATATCAAAGAATGAAAAAGGGTTTACCTGTTCCTTATAAGGAATAGAAAATCCAGAAACAAAAGCAGGTAAAAATCATCAAAAGACAAGGCAGGCTCAACTGAAGTAACAAAAGTAGAAGGTTGGGAAACTTGGATCTGAGATTAGAATAGAACCAATCACCTGGTGCACAGTAGCAGCAATGTTACAGGCCACTACGGTTCCACTGAAAACAGTAACAGATGACTCCTGTTGTAGAGCATGGTATTTCAGGAGGTGGAAAAAAATGTGTATTCTTGATGTCATAGTTCAGATGATCCACAAAAACACTGAATTGTTTTTGTTATTAAAGTAAATCTGGTGTGACCATGTCACACATTGTCATTTTTGCAATAACAAAAATGGAAATTAACTATGAAACCTAAACACTATATTAATAGCGATGGAGAATGGTTCTGTTGAAGATATCATATCACAATCTGGAACACATCTAAAGTTTTGGAATGTGATGAAGAGATTCAATTAATATAATACAAATAAGATGTTCTAACTGAAATGTTTAAAACTGTTGTCTTCCTCAAAACTAAGAATATAAAGGTGACTATGATTTACAACCAAGTTTAAAATAATAACTGAAAATTTCATAACTCTTCCTGAAAAACACCTGTCTCAAGTCAAGCATTGCTGAGGAATAGCACAAGCCTATGCTGAAATGCTTGTGCTTACTATGTGATGCCCTTCTGTTGGTGGAGAATTACAGTCTAATAACTGCATCACAGATTAGCACATTTAAAGGTGAAAATTTTATTTATCGCTTGGTGCAAGGTAAGAGCTATCTGTTTAGGGTAGAGGTGAATCAAACTATTATTACACATGTGAAAAAAAAAGTCTAATTATTTTGTTTTGTGATATTTATTTTAATACACAATATATTTTCAAAATTTTTCAAAGAATTTAATGTAATAATTTCCAATGACAATAATCAGATTTTAATCAATCTAAGATGCTTTTTTTAACTAGTATATGTAATACTGTGTGACTTGTTATAGACAGAAATATTTTGTATAGATCACATTTAATATTAGAAAATAATGCGAGAAAACTGAAACTCACCCAATGAATGGCTACCATAATGAATGTAGAAACCAAGTTGATTTATAATTACATCTTTCCCACATGAAACATCCAAAACATTATGTTACAGAGCACTGAAAAGAAAGTTTCCTAAACATCCATCTAAGTGCTGTTAAAGTATGTAAATCATGCTGCAATTCCAACAACATATATAAGTACTACCTAATGTTCTGTAATTTCACACTTATTTTTGTTCAAAAGTGTAAACATTACCTGAACATGATGTACTGGCTTATAATTTCCATTTATTTAGATAATAATATTTACAGTTATTTCAAAATGCTTCAGAAAACATACATGCATTAGTTTTAACAATAAATGAAACAAAAACTACAAAAAAAAAAAAACCAACAACCTTGAGCTCCGTTATGAATTTGTTTTTAGCTATCTTTTAAGAACGAATAAAAGCTATCTAATCAGCTATGTACTTCTAACATTATATACACATTTTTTTCAACACATACATCAACAGTATATTTGTTTCATGAATTAATACATAATTCTACACAGTGCTTTCAAACACTAATATGATTTTTCTTTCTTATTTAAATCCTGGATTTAATTAACTTTACTAGACTTGAAGTAACAATGTCTAGTCCCAGGAATTATGGACAAGCTACAAGTAAATTCACTATATAAAGAGGGGTGATAATGTGAAATAAACAAAAAATTATTACATAATAAAATAAATTCATCTTGCTTTGAAATAGTTTATTTTTCCCCAAGTCTTGAAGCACATAGAATGCAATAAAAACTGTTGTACCACACTAACTATACATAGCATTATTTTTCAAGTTATTTTCCACTACAGATATTAACTGGCACAAGAAGGTGGGGATATGATCAGAAGATCAACAAACCTGTGATATCTGTGTACGTTTTGAAATTCATGTGCTAAATTTGAAAGTACTTTTAAATACATCTTCAATAGCACCTTTTCCTTTACTGGACAGCTGTCTTGATCCAATGCCAGTGAACCTTTTTGTTAGTATAGGCATTCCATTAAATAATTCAAACATTTTCCTTTTCTCACAGAAACTATACCAATGACACGAACCTTCAGTTAGACCACCTTTGTTCTTCTGAATACAATCAAATACATATGTCTGCTTATGATTATCGATACCCATCTGAACAGCCCAACCAGTACCCCCATCCACAGTTTGACGGTTCTTATTTATCTTTCCAATGGCAAATACTGCATCAGAATTCTGTACCTGAAACCAGTTGCGACTTAATAAGTTATCAATAAATGTTTTCCCTGTTGGATATTTTCTCTTCAGTGTCATGTTTGCCCTCAGCAGGTGAGGTTTTGCACTAGATAATTCTTGCTGTGACAATTCATACCGGTTTGGATTGGATGAAGCATGACCTCTGAATGAGTATACCACAGTCTTGATTCCATATTTCTTTGCAGTCACTTCCCAGAACAGATCACTGCCTCTAGCCCCTCCCGAGTGATTAACATATTCAGCTCGTAAGTATAAAGATTCTACCTTATCACACATCAATAAACACTTGACAAAGTCTGAATCATCCATGTCCTCCCATTGAACATCCTCATCACTGATGACTTTATCATAAGAAAGTTTTGGTATTTTGCAACTTAACTCGTATCCATCACTACTTGAAGTATTAGTGTCCAGGATACTCTGGTTAGAAAATGAGTTTAAACTATAACACCCACTATTCAATGAATTTAAGTCTTGGGATTGCTGGGAACCATTTCTTTCTATGCAATATTGTAATTCAGTGGTCTCTGACTGTATAAATGTAGAACTACTACGTTTTAGTTCTACTGGGTTATAATCAACCTTAACCTTATTTTGGTTCACCACAGCTACAGACATTTTTTTTCTAGAACCTACAAGAGAAAACAAAAGTGACTTACATTACTGAACTTAACATTATATAACAAAACTTCCAGAATAATCTTAAAACTCTAGCACAGTTAACTTCAGTGTCTTAAAATCAATACTTTCCAGGGATCATTAGAGATGTTATTTTTACCTTGTTATATCAAAGAAACACATACAGTTCAGAAGTTTAGAGTGTTGAATAAAAAACTCACTACTAGAACAACCTATAAAACAAATTAATCATAATTCAATGTTACAGTTAGACATAGGGTGACTCATTTCTAAATATTCATAGATTAAAATAATTTTGTTTTATTGTAAAAATTCAAAGCTCTGATTTATCTGTCTGAAGAAACTCCTTCTGTAAACTTACATTTTTTTGATCCAGTTACAAACTTAGTGCTGTTTTATATGCTTTTAGAAAAAAGCCAAACATTGACTAAAACAATCCTTGAAAAATCAAGTAAAAGAAATAAGAGGGAATCCTCTTCTAGGCAGGATTACGTTAAATTGATCTACAGTAACTTTTTTCTCTTTTAATTAGCTATATTTCTATGTGCCAGCAATATCAAAAGTAGATGGCAAGCATATCTGATTCAATTTTATTACTCAAAATGAAATTCTTTAAGGCAGAGTTAAAATAAATTAAACTATGAGGCCTTGGGCATGGTCAACTACCTTAATTGAAAGAGTTTCACTTCTTTATGTTCAATACTGTAATTAGATCTCAAATTGAGCAAGAGACAATGGAGCTATGGCCTAAAAGTTTATACTTGAAAAAAACAACAACAAAAAACTCAGAGCCATTCTACAGCTAACAAGGATATTAAAAAATGGCTCCATCTCTGTTTCCAATGGCTTAACATAATACATATTTCTTTCCAGTTTGTCTTAGAATATTGATAGCAATACACTTTCCGCAGTCTGTATTCTAAAAACATTTACCCAGCACTTTTTCCAGATCACTGGGCCCTCTTATGAGTTATTTTCTAACTGTTGAGCACAAGTGAGTAATATTGACCCCGTGCCAAAAGTAGTCTACACATTTTACATCCATGTGGCACAGTGGCATGAGAGAATTGCAATCACGTGTGTGTGTATACTAATCTTTGACAATTTCTCTGCTGTATTTTCGAGCCTGAACCAGCAAAACTGATCCATTTGCTCCAGCACAAACTACTGTCAAACATACTTACGAGACACAGCCACATGGAAAACAATTATGACAGTTATGTATCAAGTCCTTTGTTAGTAATTCTATGTTAATAATAATCATTTCTGATAGTTCAGCATAGATTAGACTGTGGTCCATGCTTACATCAACAAATGGAGCAATGTTTTTTCACCCTGTGAGAACATCTTTAATGACATAACACAAGAAAAAATATAAAACCAAATGAATATCCTTTATTGTAGATTAATAAGACACAATTCAGCAATGAATGCATACTTGAAAGGTTAGGCTAGAGTCTATATGATAAGAGTGTTAAACATTCGAGCTTTTTCGCAGCAGAACAAATACCCTTTCGTTTATTTCCATTATGCTAAGGTTACTTGCATTCTATACATCAAATGCAAAAAAAAAAAAAGTCTGGGAATGACCCTGATGCATTACTCATATTAAAGATGTAATAGATAATGCTTAGTAAGTCAGCCACCAAAGAAATAGTTAATACATTTATATACACAATTAGTTTAATTAATTTCACAAAACAATATAATCTATGGGACATATAAGTAAATGTTTCAGTTACTAAAAACTTAGGGAAAGAGGTTAACAATTTAGAGACTGGAGAAACATGGTAACAATATTTTAAAAAATGGTCATACGATAATTCCAGGTGAATACTTGTAGTCTGTCATGCCTATAATACAAATTCTGCAACATACACAAGAAGCATCAGTAGGAACTGTCCTAACAATAATCAAGTAAACAGGCCTAAAATACACAGTAACACACTGATCACTGTCCTTAATGTATACAGAGTGATTCACTGATTAGCATGAGTAGTTTACAATGAGAAAAGTTTCATGTGTGGGATGATTTTGAAGCAGTCTATAATTTTTACAAAGTGAAGTAAAAACCGTGTAACTTACTGCTTTCCTATAATAGCAACAGGAATGTATCTTTTACAACAACTGAAAAATAAGGATAGTCAGCACTAGAAGACTTGTTAATACACTTCAACGTCTACCATACTTAATATCAAGGAGTGTGACCTCAAGTTCTTGAGTTTTTATCACACAACAAAACATTCAGGCTTGGCAGCAACAGAAGCTATTGGTCACCATTGTGCAGAAAAGATTTGGTATACAGTTGGTGTTTCAGCTGCACATCCATTACAACTTGTGATCATGAATGGCTGTGGTACATCATAGAATTGTAGATGATTTCATAAAGGTCAGAAGAAAGATTGTTGCAGATTTCAACCTCTATATATTTACATCACATCTCATAGAGTCCTTTATCTCTCATAATCCAGCCAAACTAATAGGTTCTGATAGTAAATGCAATGCTTAGTGGTTTGTACTTAGTGAAAGGAAATCTGTAGAAATGCAACTGTTTTTTTTTATATACGTCTGTTTTCAAGCCACAATGGAATTAAAAAAAAAATCTGTAGTTAATATATTTATAATAGTTATAAGGATTTATGGTGCTGCAGGTAGAACACATACTTCACACACAAACTTGTAAAGAAGCCATTGCTTACGTTGATGTTACCATGGTATTTTATATGTTCACACCCATAGTTAATATAGTGATCCAAAATTATGTTTCCTGTTTTAAAATATAATAATTTTTTAACTGAAGAAATACAGCCATGTAGTTTTCAGCATTTTGTGGCCCAACTCAAACAGTTATTGACACGTCAATAGACATCTATGTTTGCACCATTAGTAGTTCTCAGTAGATATAACCAATATTTGATTCCAGTCCATGTTCTCTGCAACATTTCTACAGTTACAGTGACAATGGTACCCATTATCCTGATCTTTAGCTCTCTTATGTTTGCTACAGAGTGCAATACATCATATCCTTAACATACCTTCATATTTCTTTCCTTTACTGGTGTCTGCAATTATGCTGTGCCACAGTCACTGTATGTTTGCCATCTTATGGAGTAACACAACTCACTGGAGTGAAAAAAAAGACTAAAACTGTGGGAGTTTGGCTACAAGATGTTAAAAATTGCATGGTTGTATTTTCTTAATTATTTAATTCTTTTTTATATTTTAAATTAGGAAAGACAACTTTAGGCCACCTTGTAAAACTACCTAAACCTTTCAATAATTTTTCATCATGTTATATATTCTTCCTAGAGCTTGGAGATAAAATGGGTTGAGCTTCTACTGTAGACAAAAGTAATGCAATAATATTGTAGCATTAATTTAAATATTTGTTACTGTCATTACTCTGTCTGTGACTAAATGTTTGTAAGTTAAGGAGATACATACATACATATATTTATATATGTAGTTTTGTTTTAGAGGTATATATTTTTAAATGTTTATGTTACCTGTGCTTGATTTCTGCAGTTCAGAATCTTTGGAACTTACACAGCTCCACAGAGATCTTTTCAGTGTTTTCTCAGAAATGTATCAAGCAGTGTGAAACAAAAATCAACAAAAACTACTTGTCCAACAAGCAAAGTATAAACAGTAAAATTTGTTGTTCTCAGTGTTGGACAATATGAATTCCACAGCTCTATGTTAAACTATTTCATGTGAAGTCTAACTCAGGGGTTCCCAACTATTTGGCACTTGCGACTTGAAAATGTAATTGATGAAATAAAATTAATGTTATCCCAAGCTACTTCTAACAATGCTACGCGACTCCCCTGCCAAGGCTTCAGAACCCCTTGGGGGATCACAACCCACCGGTTGGGAACCCCTGGTCTAACTAGTCATTTGTACAGAAATAATTATCTTTCTTGAACTTTTGGAAACCTAAAGAAAAAAAAAGTATTTAAAAATACATTAGAAACACAGAAAAGACATTGATATAAACAGAACTATTTAGTTGTAATACAAGTTATCACATGATTTGAGATTATAAAGTAAATACAAGAAGAACATACTTATAATTACATAAAATAGTTGGTTATGTTACGAGCTCAATCCTACATTAAATGTCCCATTCTCCCATCTTTGCTTTCAGAGAAATCTCAAAGTTTCTTTATCATTTCATAATGAAATAAAGTATTCAAAAATAAACTCATCTCTAATTTTAGTTTTTGTTAGAATGTGAACTCTCCTATTTTAGTTTCTCACTCTCTGGTCACTGTTAATATATCTTTAACATTTACTTTGTGGGCTACATTCGGATTCAGTGATTTTCCATTAACCTCCCTACTGATGGTCTTAGTGACATTTGTCACTCTCACTATCACTAAGATAAACATTTTAAACAACTGAAACATCTTTCTTTCACTTAACCATTCAAATATTTATTTTACATGACTAATGCCATAAAAATAACTCATATAGTCTTCATTTACAGACATGGCATGTTTTAGCTACTTTACCAAATTATATGAGGCTTTAAGTGTATTATATATAAATACATCAATACACAATTATACGGGATTACTTATACCATAGAAAAATAATTTATAAATTACTTTGATATTTTGTTCAACGAAGAAACAATAACACAAATAAAACGACTGACAATTTATTGCTAAGAAAAACATCTCAAAACATGTTTGTGTCACACAAACAACAGCTGCAAGAAAGAAAACTAAATATTAATTTCAGAAACTTTTTAACTTCTAAAAAGGTAGAAAGTAAAAGAGAATACAAGAATCTATATGAATTACATTCTTTATAATTTTGAATAATATATACATTTGATAACAACAAATTAATGTAACAATAATAATTATATGGTATAACTATGCTAAAATTTAGTTAAAATTGATAATTACTACCAGTTTAAACTAATGTAGAATAGCCTAACATTTGCTCCTCCTTATACATTCATTCTAAGGATTCAGATTACATTAAATCAACAATTAGATTTTCTTCTTAATGGAAGTTTCTCCTGAACATATATAATTTAAAATACCAATCCTCACTTTGTTCAACTGATATTATCTTGAAATTGAAGGGCAAAGAATTACAGAAATCATAACATTCTTATAATTTCCATGTTTTTATTTGCACAAGATTTTTTCTGTGCAAAACTAATGAAAACTTTTTTTTTAGTCTAAATGTAATACTGTTGTCTATACTAAAGATAGAATCTCCAATATGGGTTCCAATTTACATGTTGTGAGACAGGTCTAACTCAACTATGAAAATTACTACCAAAAACCAAAACTACTCATAATTACTTCTACACTAATTTCCATTTACAGCCAGCATTTTGTATGTAAGTAATAAAGTAGAAGACAAAACAAAACATACATGCAACTGTAGTGGGCAAAATAATTTAAGTTTACGTCTACACCGGAACTAAATTTGTTCTCGATGGGGAACAAACTTCAAATACATGTATTACAAATAGCAATGGTAAATCTTCTCAAATATCCTTCAATAACAGAAATACATTTCAAATTTAATACAATTCTTTATCACGTAAGGTAAAGCCAAGAAAAAAAATAATTTCTTTTCTAATAAAATCTCAAACCCTAAGAACTTAAATCAGTAATATTTTAATTTTTACTAAGTTTTGTTGTAAACTAAAATTTGCTGTTGTCCGTATTCGAAGTTACGTAAACACACTCGCTGTGACCTTACCAATAGTATCTTCATTCTTGTTACTAGCTTACTTGTAACTGAAGGATAGCCCCAAATTCAATTTTTCCAAAGATTGTTTGTTCTTGTTGTTTTTACCTTTTGCCTCATTCTGATCCTTAATTAAAGTTGAATTAAATTCTAAATCTACTACTTATCGAGTGGTTTCGTGTCAATTACCACTGATTCGATTTTTAGTATTCAGAAAACGTGATATCACACGAAAACAGAAAACGATAATGTATTATATATTATATTAGATAATTAGACAAGAATATTAACGATAACCCTTTGATTCATGATGACAACTTAAATAAACATATTGAAACTACTAGCAATTACTATGTTTCATTACTTTCACGCTAAAGTATGTTAGTACAATCTGACTTATAATTAAAATAATACTATCCAGTTTTCGAATGTTAAATGTTTCAGAATTTCCCGCAAAACCGATCCAAATTTTAAATTGCAGCTATCAACAGAATCTATCGCCAGTTTCTGGGCCACTCTCATCTAACCAAATATTGTAGGGTGAAATGGTTATCAAATAATCTGTAGGGTGCTTTAATAAAGGCGTGTTGTGCGCAATACCTGCATGTCACTTTTCTTTCTTTCTTATTTTTAAATAAAGGATTGATAATTTTAAAACGGAAAAGAAAAAGTTAAAAATTTTGCCAGATGGTATATCTTAGCAAGAGTGACACATCATAGTTACACTGTGTATGATTTTTTTTTTCGTGCAGTTTTTCACATCGTTAGCTTGGAAAATATACAAATTTTCTTTTTAACTTAAGGAAATTCTTTATGACAAAGTTTAAGAACCTCTGGAAAAGTACAGCTTGGTTATCATTTGTATTCTACATAAAATGTTTAGTTCTTGTTGTTTTTTCCAGCAAGAGGTCGCTTATTTAAATTTTTGGATTTAGTTTAAACATACAATCGTACCCCGGTAGCTCAGTAGGAAGTCTGAGGGCTTACAACGCTACAAATCGGCTACCAAAACCTGCAACAAATAGAGCACATATATCTCATTAAGTAGCTTTGTGGTTAAAAAACAAACAAAAGCACATTAATTATTCTGCCACAACTTGCCATGCCAATTGGTATACTATAACGAACTCAGCCCCAAATTACCAAAGCTATGTAAAAAATTAATGAGTCTGAAAATTACCGAATTGTAACCAATTAACAAGGAATGCTAATAATTCCCTATTCCACTAAACACAGATAAAATATATAAAAGCATACTGACATCATAAATTTTGGGCTATACGGTATCTATTTCTACGAAGTAAAATTTCAAAAATAATACTTGTACTCACAGTATCAATGTTATTCCTTCATTCTTAAACTGAACATTCAGAGAACAAATAAAATTTTATATATTTTTTTTTTTTGTTATTAAGCATAAAACTACACAATAAGTTAGCTATGCTCACCACGAGTATCGAAACCCTGTTTTTAACGTCATAAGCCTTATGACTTACCGTTGAGCCATTGGAGAAGAGCACTTTTGGAGCTTTGATAAATTTCGAATTCCCTCCTTCTCTAAGCCAACGGGATATTTAGTCTTACCACTACCTTTGCAGCGACATTTGAAGCTCGAACTTAAAGCTCTGAAAACATAGTTAAGAGTAAAATTAATACACCATAGCTTCCCATTCCAAATACAAATAATACAATGTAAATACACAGTTATACAGTCACCAACCTCAACATTCAGACAATACAAGCGTTATTTGTAGTTAACAGTAAAATATTTTACCGCGTTAATTTCAGATAAGCATATGGTAAAAAGAAAAGGTGATACTAGTTCGCCAGACACGGAAAAATTGTCATGGGTTGTTTACTACTTTGTTTCAACATCTTTGCATTTAATTCGAAATTACCAATCTCTTTCAACGGTATCACTAAATTACATTGTGAAACGTAAAAATAATGGAGATTAAAATGTTAACACAATATTACCTAAAACAACCCGGATAATTCAGTCGTTATATTCATAGTTATATCTATGGTTATATTCGTCATATTTGACAGAGAACGCTAAAGTATTCCACTTGCTCTTCGTGTTCACACTTGTAAAAAGGCTGTGATAGAAATATTGCAATTAAAAGTGTTTAAGTTAAATGACATTTTCCATTTATTTATAAAAAGAAAACATGAATTCGGTTGTGTTTTTAATTTTTTTACCGTTAAATACCAAATTCGTCAATTGGGCGAGACGATGAGAGACAAACGACTGTATGAACCAGTATTCATATGCCCTGCTGGCCAAAATCTTAAGGCCAATAAACATAAAGAAAAATATGCATTTTGCGTTGTTAGACTCAACCACTCCTTTGAGTAGAGCTTCGAAAGATGAAAATAAGAAAAGAGAAAATAATGCTTGAACACAAATGACTAAATTTCGTTACGTGTTTACCGATTAATGCTTCATTTCAGTATGGTTTTAAACTTTTGACCAGCTAGTATTTAGGCTAATTTCATAGTGTTCACATTTTTCCTATTAAATACTAAATTAGTTTTTTACTTTTATTTTTACTTTTCTTATTTTCATTTTTCGCAGCTCTACTCAAATAAGTGGTTTAGTCTAACAACGCAAAAGACATATTTTTTCTTTATATTCATTGGCGTAAAGATTTTGACCAGCAGTGTATTTGGTACACCACTTTCAAAGTTACGTTTTTAATTCTTGGAAACTGACAATACATTAAAATCCAGTAGGCCCCGCAGTTGTTATTTGTATAAAGTTTAATATTTAACGATAATATTTATTGATACGAAACCAATCTTGTGTATTTTTTATGTGAGTACCATAGAATAACATCATCACATGTTGGTATCGTGTTTAACAGAATTACACGAACTTATTGGGTTTTTTAATTAATTTATTTATCATTTAAGTTGGCTAAAAAAGACTAAGAAAAAAAGGCATTATAACTAGATTTTGGTCATAATACTGAGCAAAAGATGAAGTCTCGTTTGTCTTTGGTGTTTTATGTGATGGATTTGATATTTCCACGTTTCTCAAAAATCCATTCAGTTAGTTTGTGGATATTTTACATCAGATATTTCTGTTATAAATCTGTGAGTATTCTTCTGTTTATTTGTTGATAAGTTTAATCACATTATTCCATTGCAAAATAATATTTTTTATATTTATTTATTAATAGTATCTACTGGATTGTAAAGTAGCAACTGGGCTTTTTAGAATGTTCTAAATACCGAAATTACGTCCTTTCAAGATCTATAGTTATCCACTTTTTAGATAATTTTAAGGATTAAATGATAACTCTGTTTTACCCTATGAATATTCCTTCAGTTCTTCCAGCTCAACGCAGCTGTGCTAATAAATGTGATCTAGCGCAAATTTTCTTTTAATTTCCATAACATTCTAGATTAGTTGACCATTTATAACATTGCCACGGAATTGTACCTTTTTAAGATAAACCAGTTAACTTCAAAGTATTCTGAGGTGACACTACCATATTTATCTTTCCGGTGTTTAACTTGGCATTACCGAAATTCAAACAATCTGTTTTGTTGTTCATCTGATATTACTTTCACAACTACACTTTTAATTCAATCCTTTTGTATTTTCTAAACAAAACACCTTGTTTTAACAAACGAAAATATACATATAAATATTAACTTCCTTATAAGTTAACAGATAGCAGCACCAACAAAGCAATGAAAATGTAAAAATCTCTAGTAGCCGTCTGAAATATCTGAGATAGACTATTTTATGTGTGGTGACACAATACTATTTCTAAAATTTTTCCATCACACCGAGAAACATTAGATGGTAATTTGATCCAATAGGTTTATGTTGTTGTTATCTTTCAAAATCTGTAGTGCATACTGGAGGAATTTTCACATTTTGATAAAAGTTAAGAAAAAAACGACCTTTATAAAATAATATAGACTAGTAATCTGAGGGTCGCGGGTTCGTATTCCTGTCGTGCCCCCCGCTTGTACAGCGGCATGTCTCCGGATTTACAAAGCTAAAATCAGGGGTTCGATTCCCCTCGATGGGTTGAGCAGATAGCCCTTTGTGGCTTTGCTTTCCGAAAAACACACACACATTCCTGTCGCATCAAACATGCTCGCTTTTTCAGCTGTGGAGGTGTTATAATGTAACAGTCAATCCCACTATTCATTGGTAAAAGAGCAGCCCAAGAGTTGGTGGTGGGTGGTGGTAACTAGCTGCCTTCCCTCTAGTCTTACACTGCAAAATTAGGGACGACTAGAGCAGATAGCCCTCGAGTAGCTTTGCACGAAATTAAAAAAAAAATTATTTAAGCCAACGTGTCACCTTTACAGCTTTTTTAGGGTTAATCAATATTCATAACTATTTGATATTAGTGCAACATTTTTAATTGTTGTGTTATCTTTAAGTTTCATAAAAATATAATATTATTCTCAAATCTGTAAGGATCAAACCTCGGATTATAGTTTTATCCATAATAATATATTGTATGCAGTTTTGAAATACAATAATTAATTGCTATGCTCTTTTAAGAAGGTAAACAAAGACAAGTTGGTGTGTGCATTATAAACACATAATATACATTCGTAAATTCGCGTATTCACAGAAACTACATAAACATTATATATTATAGTCGTCCCTAAATTTGAACTAATACACTAGATGTAAGATAGCTAGTCAACAAAACCCATCATTATAATTTTGGGTAACTCAAATCAAAAGAGGGATTTGACTGTTGTGTTTATAACGCAACTATGACCCAAAGTGTAAAGTGAATTTTTGCGGCAATGGGACGAGAACGTTGGAACTCGAGGTCGGCATCATAACCATCAGACTTTTCCCGACCAAACATACACGTGTGTTGGTGTCTATATAGATTTGAATCTCCGTCACATCAAACACGCTCGCTCTTCTAGCTAGGGGTAGAGTTATAACATACGATCAATCTCACTATTCGTTGATAAAAGAGAAAGGAGTAGCCCAAGAGTAGGCTATTAGTTGTGATGACTAGCTGCCTTCCCTCTAGTCTTACACTACTAAATTAGAGATGGCTAGCGCAGATAAGCTTCATATAGCTTTGCGCGAAATTCGAAACAAACAAACAAACAAAAAACTCTCCCTACATACACACCACAACTAACACTATTTTTCTCGCCGTATTTGAGCAAATTAGAAAGGATAAAAACCAGAACTGAGGTTAATTTGGCCATCCGTTGTTGCCGCTTCTTGAAAGTCTTCCAAGTTTACAATTAATCCTGGTTCTTGGGTTTTAAAGGTAGCCTGAAGAAAACACGGTTAAACGGATCAAACAAGGCGAGTGATTAAAATCAGTAGTTGTTTATTTACAATTTTAAATATTTGCTTCAATTTCAGTACTGTAACACTAACTAACCTTATTTGTAAATACAATATTCCTTTCTGTTTTCCTTCTATATTAATTTTTCACATTTTATGGCGTCCTCTTGCCGAGTTATAAATAAATAAGAAAACGCTCGTATGATTACGTTCCCACAAACGTTTGAAAGGTTACCTGGATGTATGTAAAAACGTGTCATGCTTGGAACAGACGGTTTGGGTTTGAATCTTCCTCAGTGTGGATTCAGTAAATTGTTTTGTTTTGCATGACAAAAATAAATCCTATTGATTTATATTTCAGACTTATGAAAACTTACATTAATGTTAATACCCGCTAAAATAAAATAGTTGCGGGCTTTTTCACGACGAAGAGTCCAGAAATGTGATCAAACATGGGTTATAACATCACACGTGACATAGAAAACATTAAATTTTAGTGTTTTTAGGAAATCAGTAAACACTCGTATGTTATATGGTAATTAAAAATAAACAGTTGGTTCAACCTTTGGTCCCTAGATGACACTTTTCATTACCGAATGCACTATTTTCTATCTTGTATCCTAACAACAAGGCTATTCTGTTGTCAATTTGCAAAATATCAAATTGTCATTTATAAACTAAAGGTTAATAAAATATAAGACTCAGTCTGTAAGTTGAGAAAAATTCATACGTAACACTTAAGAACTCATACAAATGGTTCTCTTTTCACAACTCAAATATGTTTGTTCGATTCTCGCGCAAGCCTAAATGATGGTTATCTGCGCTACCCGTCTCTAATTTAACACAGTAAGATATCTTATATCACCAACAACCCTCTTAGTTTACTCTTTCATTAACGGATAGTGGTATTAGCCATCAATCATAACACCCCCACGACTGAAAAGTCGAGGATATTTGGTATGGAGGGGGATTAGAACCCGTGATCCTCAGATTATAAATCGAGCGCCCTAACAATCTCGCCATGTCGGGACTATTGAAATAAAAGTACTTGTACATATTTCATAGCTTGACATTTTCTTCAAAAACAAATAACGTTCGAATACATTTATAACATGCAAAAAAGTAGTATATAATGAGTTAATACCGTGTAACACTTGACACTATCTGTAGAAACGTGTTGTACTGTAACACTTGACACTGTATCTGTAGAAACGTGTTGTATTGTAACACTTGACACTGTATCTGTAGAAACGTGTTGTATTGTAACACTTGACACTGTATTTGTAGAAACGTGTCGTACTGTAACACTTGACACTGTATTTGTAGAAACGTGTCGTACTGTAACACTTGACACTGTATTTGTAGAAACGTGTCGTACTGTAACACTTGACACTGTATCTGTAGAAACGTGTTATATTGTAACACTTGACACTATATTTGTAGAAACGTGTCGTACTGTAACACTTGACACTGTATTTGTAGAAACGTGTCGTACTGTAACACTTGACACTGTATCTGTAGAAACGTGTTATATTGTAACACTTGACACTGTATTTGTAGAAACGTGTCGTACTGTAACACTTGACACTGTATTTGTAGAAACGTGTCGTACTGTAACACTTGACACTGTATCTGTAGAAACGTGTTGTAAACAGTTTAGTATGTTTGAAGGCAGGTGAACACGATAAATAATATATTTACATCAAATATATTTTATTTACCATTCTGTATAGAATATACTAAAATAATTATGATGATGTATTTAAAAACATTAAGCCTTGCTCCCAAGTTGATTTAAAATATATTTTTGTATATTTGTATTGGTTAATTTCCTTAATATGGTTTCACAGTCAACTGCCTCATAATAAAAATGAGTTTGGTTTAATTATTATATCTACGAAGAAATGCACCACTTCGCTTTATGAGAAACGTGAGTCAAATAACTTGTACACTGTAAAGACGTCAGAAGACAGAAATAATTGTTGTATACTGTTGTAAAGACGTCAGAAGACAGAAATAATTATTGTATACTGTAAAGACGTTAGAATACAAATAATTGTTGTTTACTCTAAAGACGTCAGAAGACAATTGTTGTTTACTGTGAAGACGTCAGAAGACAATCAAAACGGTTTTATTTTTACTCGGTCATTAAATAATAATTACTAATAGTAACATTTAATAATAATAATAATTAATACCACTAATTTAGATTGATCTAAGAAACACTTTTTATTCATAGATTAGGTACTTGGAGAAGTTTATGTAGTTAGGATTAATTACCACACTGATTTCAAGTCAAAGTATATTTCGCCTGTTTATTCGGTGATTACATCTCGCTTATCTGAATTCCAAGAGTATTCATCCATTATTCCAGTGTACCTCTTCTATATAGATGATAGTGAATAGCAGACGAAAAACTAATAAACTTTGAAAAGTAAAACGTGGGATTGTGTTATTTCTTTGTGAGTGTGTGAAAAACAATAATAAATCCTGGACAGGTAATTAATGTGCTTGAAAGTTCAAGTTTAGGCTACTGGACCTATGTAACTGGCTGTCGAAATCACGGATTTGTTCTGAAGCATAATCAAAACATTACGAAAAAATTAGCCTTTAGATAACTGTAAGCCAGATGGAGATACGTTAGTCCAAACTTCAAAGTTCATGGAAATGAGTATAAAAGTCAATAAACCATTACCTTTATTTCTGAAAGTTATGAGTGAATGTTGGTTATATTAAAAAAATCCATCAGAGCCAAAATAATTCCTCTTTGTAAAACAAAACTCATGCAAAAAGAGATTGATTAAAAAATTCTGATATTAAAATACTGATTGAAGGAACCCTGGTATAAAAGAAAAGATTGAAGGAACCCTACGGTTAAATGATTGACTGAAAGAACTCGAGAGTTAAAGGTTTGTGCGAAGGAACCCTGGCGTAAAAGGAATGATTGAGAGAACCCCCCTATACTAAAACATTATTGAAAGAGTCCTGGTGTATGAAAAATAAACTAACTTCGATATCAGGAGAGCATGGCTTTGATTACGAAAATACCATCTTAGAATATAGTGCTTAGGAAGTTGGTTGGTTGGCCACTCGTATAACAAATCCTCCATCCAGTTGTCATTAGAAGTCTCTGATTATTCATTAATCCCGAACTGTCACAAAAGTACGATAGGATCCACAAAACAGTAACCGAGAAACCATGGTAGTTATTGCAAAAATTTAATCCTAGTTGAATCCCATTGGGTGCAAGTATATATATATATATATATTTAATAGTTCTAATTGGCTGATTAAGAAACGAATCACTCCCATTCTCCAACGTACGTTTCCCGTGCAGGAGAGTAATTATAAGATGGCGCTCGAAGTCTATTGCAAACACGATTGTATTCCTCCTCGTTAGAAATCAGTCCATCAAAACCTAAAACAAATAATAATATTAAGTTAAGCAGCCGAATTGTAATTTACCTAACATTAAAATAACACCACTTGTGTCTTTAAAACTAAAAACAAAACCGTTTAATTTTTTGAAAACGTTAGTTATCGTAATAATGATATATGACACTTGACCTTTACTTCTAAGTTGAGTTGTGAAAGTTTTACAACAGATGCGACAATAATCAGTTACTCTAGCTTGTGAACTATCGGTATTAAAAGAAAAGATCGATAGATTCCAGTGGAACCATGACTTGTGTACTGTCGGTAGCAAAAGAAAATACAGATAGACACAAGTGGAATGATGGCTTGTCGGTAGCATTGGAAAATGTTGGTAAATTCCACTGAAGCGCTGACTTGTTTGTTTCTTTATTCTAGAAAAAAGCCACATTGGGCTATCTGCTGTCAGTAGACTTACAGCTGTCTCACGGAGGGGCTGGAACCATGACTTTCTCGAGCATACATTAACGAGACAGTGCGCTCTGTCCATCGTAAAAATCGAGCCACGGATTTGTGCGTTGCAAGTCCATATGTCCACCAGGGGATAATCAGTAGATTAAACTCAGCAAAAAAGAGTACTACTCATTTGAATTTAATGACTTTCTTTTCGCTCCTCAAATTAAACTAAAAAAACAGTCAAAACAAATGAATCAGGTAGATGAAAACTACCTACAAATAAGTAAACCAATCAAACAATAACTCAATAAATTTTGTTACACTATAGGAGACCTCTAAGAGTGTATCCTCTTTCGCAGTTGCGACGGCTATTCCGCCATCAATGTGAAACATAACAGATTAAAGCACGTCTTTATGCCCCCTATCGAGAAAAGATGTAACCACTCACATACTCCATATGACGAAGTCAAAACAAACTTGCACAATATGTATGTATATTTATCTATACACATACAAATTAGTAAATAAAATTCACTCTTAATACGTTTTCATTGCTTGTATTAAGCGTTAAGCCACACAATGTGTTATCTGTTCTGTATCCATCACGGTTATCAAAACCCGGTTTTTAGCGTTATAAGTCTTCAGACTTACCGCTGAGCCACTGGGGTTTGATTTTCAATTTATGTATTTTGTTTGGTATATTTGCATATATTTTAAGCCTTTACGATATAAAGAAAAACTTAAAATCACCTTAAAGCTTCTTTAAACTGGTCAACATTACCAACACTTACCATGTTTTGTTATATATGATGAACGTTCTTGAGATCGTAGAAGACTTAGGTAGCTAGCGCTATGGGTTTTCTTGACTTGTTCATGGTCACGCTTGGCATAGTTGGGCACACGAGCACGAAGTCCACAGTAGTAGGGATCGTCTGTAAAATATTTTCAGTAATATTTCAATAACGATCAGTTATTATATTAAAGGAAAAATAATTGGTTCAGAACAGTAGGTTAAATTACAATAGTATGAAGTCTGTTTTTAGCACAATTGGTTATCTCAAATCAAACCTTAAGTTTTAGGGTTAAAAATTAGATATTGAAAATGTTACCAACCTGACTTGGTCAGCCTCCTCGTTTTATTAAACGTTATTGTAATCGAATGCCTTCAACTCTAATACACATTTTATCACAAATCACTACGTGGCTTTCAGATACCATATTTTGTGACGTCAGTGAGACATTGATTTTCGTGTTTATCTTTCGATTTGGTTTTGACTTGATGGAAAGATATATATATATATACATATATTACATAAACAGCTGTTTACCTCTGCTTACAATACTAATAATTAACGTTTAAGTATTAAAACCTATTGTGCCATCACCTGGTAACAAGTTACTGTTATGAGTTTCAAACAAGGAACTCAGGGTTTTATTATAACTACGAGACCCCAAACGTATGAATGTGAGTATATGTACATATAACAAAACACTATTATACTAGATGTACTTATAAAGCGTTCCCGAAAGTGTTATGTTTCTTGAGTAAATAAAACCCAAAAGTAAGAGTAACAAATGTTTTTTTCCCGATTTTGAACTTCATATGTCATGCTGTACTGTAGCCTACAGAATCCATATTTTTCTCGTGATTCATGACATGCACACGTTTTGCTGACGTCAAGACAGTACAAATTCCAATGTTAAGCGTCCCTTATATGACGTTATGTTAGTGTCTTCTGACTGACTGACAGACAACACATTACTGAACAGTGGTGAGAGTGATTAAAAATGATAATTGCATAAAGCACTCCTTGGCTCCTTTCCGGGTAAATTATTTACAATTTCTGTGTTTTTCTCTCTTTTATTAATTTTTTCGATCGATTTCGTGACCTAAAAGGTCACTCTTCCGAATATGATTTTTAGAACAATTTACCATCCCTTTCTTAATTGCTATTAATAATGTAAACGAGAAACAAGGTAAAAACTGTACATTTAATGCAATGTGCTTCATGTTAAGATTTAATTCCAACTAAACGCAACATGCACACTAGTTTGTTAAATATCAGTTACTTAAATTACATAACAGAGGAAAGAGGTTACCATAACAGCAATCTCCTGACTTAGTTTAACCTCAGCTGCGGGCTTTTGACAAATAGCTTACTTGCTTGTACAGTAATCAGTTAGAGAACCTACTTCTTCAAAAACGCGGGAACTGGATGCCGGATATCCGATTTTGGGAAGGAATAAGTTATTCCAATCTCAAGGTCAAAATATCTTGCAATGAAATGCTTAAAAATAATTCTGTTTGTTTAGCATAAACGAAAAATAAAAGTACTTTTATAAAACACTGAAATACAATTATCTCCCCCTATGAAGTAAACGTACAAAGGAACAAACAAAGGATAATAAAACAAATAGACTTGAAGTTGCATCTGATTAACACGACAAAGGATTAGTGCCAAGTTGATATCGTGTGTTAGGTTCCTGAAGGAAAGAAATGTTATGTGATAGTTATGCGATACAAGATTGGGTGGCATGATGGAATGATGCAGGACTGAGTGAAATGGAGGGTTTATGCAGGTTTTCTGTACGTCAGGAAATGTTAATTTCGAACTTATTGCAAACAGAAATGATCAGTCACGAAACTTGTCAGTAACGTGTGATATTGGAAAATAGAAAAAAAGAAGCAACGGGAAAGCTACGTTTCTGAAAGATGAAAAGTAACTTTCCCTTTGCGGGTCTTTATTTTTGAATATATTACATATTCGACTTTGTTAGTCGTGAAAATTTGGCTAATTCACAAGGAAAATGAAGAAATATGGTTATTACAGACAAGAAAACAAAATAAAAGTAGGGTTACCTTTGGCATTGTAAATGAAAGATAAAAAAATCAGTTATTACTGTGGTGACGAAAGTAAAAAAGTATGATAAATGTGACAAAAAGTAAAATAATTGTGGTAAAAAGAGTATTTACCGTGATGTCCTGACTTTTTGCTTCGACTGGACGACTTTACAGATGGAAGACTGAAATTTTCTTCCTTTTTCTCGTTGTCATAATCGGGCTGACGAGTAAAAAAATATATAATCTAAATCGTTTTTTAATATGGTTCATCAATCAGACATGAATCTTATTATGGATTCTACACTAGACTGCTACTGACCTATGGCTTACTTAGGCCTACATATGTTACTGACTTCGGAAACGAGTCTCTTGAAAACATTCTAGCGACACCTATATATACTAATATAAAAATAATATATATATATAATAATTTTCTTTTTCAATTTAGCCCTGTTAAAAATTTGAATTAAGTTTTGAATAATAGGGTTATACCAAACAATAAACTACGTGGTTAAGTTTGAAATATTATGGTTATGTCAAATAAAAACTAAGTAAAAACTGATATATTTACCGATAGGGCAGCGATTTTAAATGTTTTCAAAAAAGTATTTATTTTTTACATTGTTTCTGGGTCCATAATTTTGTTGTTCTTATAGTCCATAATAACAATAGACACAAAAATGTAAATAGCAATGTTATCAATATTACAGTTAACCACACTAATTATTATTACTGACCCCTATGTATTATATAAATAGATAAGTTATTTTGTTCAGTTTTTCGTTTGTGTCATACACCGTATTCATTATATGTTCTAACTTATTTTCATTATGAAATACTGTATATTTCAACATCAGCCATAATATAGAGTTTCTTGCTTAAAAGCCCGGCATGACTAGGTGGTTATGGCGCTCGACTTGCAATGCGAGAGTCGCGGGTTCGAATCTTCGTCGCATCAAACATGCTCGCCCTTTCAGCCGTGGGGGCATTATAATGTGACGGTCAATCCCACTATTCGTGGGTAAAAGAGTAGTCCAACAGTTGGCAGTGGGTGGTGATGACTAGCTGCCTTCCTTCTAATCTCACACTGCAAAATTAGGGACGGTAGCGCAGATAACCCTCGTGTAGCTTTGCGCGAAATTCAAAATAGACAAACAAAACAAATTTTTGCTTAAGTTTTCATTAAATGTTATTTTAATTAAGGGGAAACTGTTTCTGGTAAAAATCCAGATTTCGATTTTCTTATTAATTATTATGTTTTTCGATGACGATATCTCCATAATGGTGCGCAAGACAGTTTTAAACTTTCTGATGACGTGATAGTGTATTGAAATATAAGATAAATTTGTTCCTCTAAAATAAAACAACCATTATTTTTTTGTAGTGAGGATGTAAAATGTGTTTATTAAATGTTGTCATGTGTATTAATAAAAAATATAAACTAACTTTTAAGTACAACGATTGACGATATACTATACAATCTCCAAATAAAACGTTGAATTTAAAATATATATAGTTAGCCGGGTGTGACCTAAAGATTAGCCTCTCGGACTGCGGATCGAATGATCCAGTGTTCGAAACGTACTGAGGATGTTTGTTTGTTTTTTAACTTTCAGCCCACATGCGAATAAGGTGCTATTTGGAAGGAAAATTCTAATTTCGAAATACATAGGTAAGCAAACATTGCGTATAAAATTACAACAGTTGTTTTATGTTTGCGTAACTGATACCTAGAGAAGTATTTTGAGGTAAAAATAAGTCTGTTCCACTTGAATTTCTGAACAAATACGCGCGTTTTAAGAGAAAAAGAGTGAGAAACCTCTACAGTTTAATGTTATTTGTTATATTTTCACAAAAACTACATATTATGAATTATTATTCAAGACCGTGAGTTGTAAGGTCCAAAGTTCGAAATGCTGAATATGCTCAACTTAGTTGTGCAAGCGTTATAACTGTGGCAGTCAATCTCGCTGTTTGTTTAAGAGTAACCGTGTAGCGATAAGTACTGTTGACAGATTTCTCTCTCTTGTCAACAGTTCTAAATTAGAACTGGCTGCACATGAAACGTAAGAGCTTCTGTCTTGTCCATATAGTCCAAATACCAAATATATCATACTGCTGAACTACTTGTATCATTTCGATTCAAAAAACAATAGTAACCAAGGATTTCACAATAGAAAGTACTAGTACTCTTTTGATCATAAACCATTATTTTGACAATAAAGAAGTTCAAATTTAATAGCTGTAATTTTTTATTTATAAATCAAAGCTACACAATGAGCTAGCTATCTGTGATCTGCCCACCGCATACATCGAACTTTGATTTTTAGCATTATAAGCTTTCAGACTCACCGTTGAGCCATCAGATTGTGCCTGTAGCTGCATTTCACCTGAATTAGATTAAATAGGTTAAGTTTTCAAGATTTTGGAGTAATACTTTAAGAATATTATTGAAGATAATGAAACACTTATTAAATTGGACTTTTCGATTTAGTTTTAATTCCAAACGTTATATACTGACAAACAGGAGCGTTTAGAGGGTTTACTTGCCAACAGAGTGCAAATTAAATATGTTTACAAACAAATCACACGGAAATGCTTAACTGTTCGGTGAAAGAAATAATTACATCAACTAAATGTTCTCACAAATCATGCGAGAACATAGATTTTTACCTTAGGCACTGAAATGTGTGATAAGTCACGTGGCGGTAACTTGGGAGGTTTATCACGTGGAGTGCTTGAAGAACGCAAGGAAGTTCCTGGATGAGGTACACTATATGGGTCCTCTTCAGGAACAGGAAGTCGAGGACGATCAAATATACTTGTTAAGCTGGGGATACTCTGTTTCTTAGGGACTGCAAAAATAATTACTAGTGAGTGAGAAGTTGAATTACACAATAATAAATATTTTTTTTGTAGAAATACCAATACATTTATCATTGGGACGTTACGTGTGCACATTAAAGAGTGAAATAATATATAAATGACAACAGAAAAGTTTAAATTTCTATAATATGATTCCATACGATGACGAAGTAGACCGAAAAAGGCTTAAAGTTCATTCAGCCTAATTAACTCAAAGCAACCTTAACGTACATTAATTAGTTGAACTTGCATCAAGTGGGCTTAACGAACATCGAATCTAACTTGCTTAAAGTAAACTCAACACGCATACTCCTAACTTGCTTAAAGTATACTTAACATGCATATTCTAATTTGCATAAAATAGTTTTAAACGTACATTAGTCTAACTTGAATAAAGTAGGCTTAATGCACGTCCAGCATAATTTGCTTAAAGTAGACTTAACATATATACTCTTAGTTTGCCCAAAGTAAGCTTAACGTACATAGGACTAACTGTCACTTTTTATTCAATATGTGGTCTCCACACTACGAAACAGAACTTATTTACGATATCAATAAATTTCGTGAAATAAAACAGTTTGTAACTCATAGTTTATTAAAATCAGACTGATAAAAGGAACTTTTTTTTTTTCAAAAGCGTTCAGGTTATCGAAACTTTTATTAGGGTCACAGAACTTGTTACATCACATTTAAAAGCAAAATTAACACACGTTTTAGATGAAAAAATCCATGTTTTGTAGGATAAATTTGTATAACTTATAGCCGATAAAATTATTTAGTGGTAAGAAAACAGATGTGAAAGCATTTATAGTATCTGAGCAACTAAACATCGGCACAATAAATACATAAAATAATTTCTTATTAGTCAACAGAAATGGAATAACTCAAACATATTTTTTAGTCTGGTTGTTTGCTGTTGGAACTTTGTATTGTACTCATCACAGGGATCGAAAGGATCGACCCCTCATTTTAACGTGCTTTAAGCCTTCAAACTTACAGCTGTGCAACCCCCAGTGACATCTTATTTCTGGTGGAATTCCTACGTTAAAGCATACAGTTTGTTTATTTAATTTAGTAAAGCACAAGTTACACATTGGGCTATCTATGTCATGCCCACTATGGATATTGAAGCCCAATGTTTAGCGTTATAAGTCTGCAGAAATACCCCTGAGTCAAAGAGAGGCTATCTGTTCGTTATAAGCAAAATAAACGAATACTTTGTACTTGTTACCAAATAAAGTTGAATTTACATGGTGCCTTTATAAATCCGTTAAAAACAATATAAAGAACGTAACACTCCCAGTGGATCAGCAGTACGTCTGAAGGCTTACAATGCTAAAGTTATGGTTCCAATACCAGTGTTGAGCACTTATCTTTATTACTTCCCACCAAATATCAGTTTATGCTGATATTCCGAGAACATCAGTTAGTTTCGTTTCGCAACCCCCTCCCATAAAAAAAAATAAGCATAACAGAAGACATTAACTGTTTTCACCTACATAAGTATCCTATGGTTCGGTTGATGTGACATTGTCAAACACCATCAACAATAAGGAACGTTAGAACATTATTGTAACAGTAACCAACACCGTCAACCGTTATAAGGTACATTAGAACACTGTCAACATTCTCAACAATTATAAGGAACATTAGATTACGGTTAGAACATTTTTGTAATATTAACCAACACCGTCAACAATGATAAGGGACATTATAACACTCTCAACAATTACAAGGAACATTAGAACATTATTGTAACATAATCCAACATTCTCCAATAATTATAAGGAACGTTAGAACGTTATTGTAACATTACTCAACACTGTCAAGAATGAAGGAACATTAGAACACTATTGTAACACTGTAAACAATTGTAAGAAAAAGTATAACACTATTGTAACAATGGCTACAAAGATAAGAAACATTAGAACATTATAGTATTCGAGTTGAGCGCCGAAACGTGACGAAACATTCACAGAGACACTATAGTCCAACCCAGCTGATGCTCTTTGAGAGTGACTTGTGACATGTAAACAGTGACCTTGAAATGTTATCTATACACATTCATGAACTGAAATCCATAATGGACAAATTCCGAGAAACGTGAGAAAAAGCAAAACATTTGAAGTAAAGCATGATTTGTATTACTACTATTAGCACCGTAGAAGACAACCTAAAGAGATTTGAAAACAAACTTACCAATTGGCAGTTTGGACTTGAGCATATCCAGGGCAACAATGTTTATTATCATCACCCAACAAGGACATTCTAACAGGTCAGTAGAATCTTTAACAAAGCTCACAGCAGATATACACTGGCTATCTAACTTCCTCCGGTCGGGATAAGCTCTTCTCAGCTCTCTACTTACGTTTTGTTGGAACTTCTTCATATCGAATAACTGTAGAAACAAGACAATAATGCAATCTTAAAACAACAACAAAAACGGTCCTTTCAACAATAAGTAGAAAACTGGGAAGTTCATTCATTATTACAGTCAAAACAAAACATGGGTACGTAATGCTTGTTTGTTGACATTACATTTTAGGCTTCAGATCTCCACTTTGAAAGAACTATTAATTTCTTTATTATTTTACAAAAAAATAAAAAGGTAATAATAAAAAAACGTTTTGCATGTTGTTAACATTGACAGTTACGCAGTGCCAAAACGAGGTAGCGTTCTCGAGGGGTTACAGATGAAAAACACACACCTATTCTTAAGGAAAATCAGTGATTTTCCTTTAGCCCTCAGACTTTTGCTTAGACTACATTAGACTACTACTGATGTTAAATCATTTTATAAGATCGTTACCCTGTTATGGTGTGTACCCTATTATCAGCCAGGGAAAAACACTTATATATGTCGCAAGATATTCATGTTAGGCCTAATACTATTGTCCGTCGACAAATATAATTTTTATCCTGTTATTTAAAAAATGTTGAAATTAAAACGTATACCACCGTTTTCAAATCTTAAGCTGGCGTCGTTTCGTCTCATTATTTTCAGAATATATTATACAAAAATCTAAATATTTTATCCTGCCGATAATTCTTTAAACTCCCCCTTCTTTTATCAAGAGATCTTAACCATACCATCCTGGAATAACCCTACTGGTTCTCCTCTGAACCTTTTCTAAAACCATACACAATATTCCATGTAAGGCTTAACTAGTGATTTGTATACAGAAATCATTGCTTCTTATGACTTGTTATCAACATGTCTATACACATACCTTACAATTCTATTAACCTTACAGTTAGACACAGATCGTTATTTGATGCTTTGGGTGATCTATCTACTGCTGAATTGAGATCACTTTCTTTAATGACCCTACTGAATGGGTTTCCATCTTTATAAACGCGTGATCATTTGCCATATACATTTCAACTTTTAAACAGATCCAAGCCATTCTACGTATCTCAAAAACCAAAAATACCCAAAAGTTCATGTGGTAATGAATGTTTACTAATTACGCCCTTGCCAATATCCTTAACGTAAGCAACAAAAAGAATTGTACGAGACACTTCACTTGCAGCAATGATCCAGTTTGGCTGAGCTCTGCTAATAACAATCTTTAATATTCTGTAATATGACCACTTTACAAACTAATTAGTTAGCTTATTCAACCCCTCAAATATGGTTTTTGTAGTTAATATTTGCGTGGCATCTTAGCAACAGGTTTTTGAAAATACCAAAAGTTCACCACTCATCCATGTTCAAAAGTTTAATTATTTGACATTCAATGGTGGCATGAGGGCTTTTAATACACAAAATGTGTAAGGTATCTTTGAAATCTGAGAAAGATATGTGAACAAAATGCTTATATTATCATATTTAGAAGTTGTAATGAATGGTGAGCTACGTGAGGAATGGCATTTTATACTGTTGTCAATCTAACCATGTCTTTCAAAAAAGTGATTTTTTTTTTACCAAACAAAGTTGTCAATTATGAATCCATTTCTCAGACCGATTTACTTGTTAACTATTAAGTACACAAATAAAATTATGTGTTGAACAAAGTCTTCCATTAGAAATCCAGCTTACTTACTGATACACCTGTTAACCAAAATGTACAAAATTAATAATTATATATAAAACAGAAGCCAAACACCTATCATTGGGATGAGAAAGTTTTGGATAACATCTGAAGTCTGAATAAAATCAGTTTGAAATCCAAAACTGAGAAATCTAACCATTGTATGGACTCAAATAGAATTACATATCCCAAAATACGTGCGTCACTCATATCACTAACAAACAAACAAAAACAGAGAGTTTATTACCTCTGAGCATTGATAGACTTATTGCTAACATCTACAGAGTGTATTCAAACCATGTATGCAGCAACAATCTTTACCACGAGAAAGCGTATGCGACACCAAACGAGGGAGTATTTTTACATCTATAGATGTGCTGAAACACTAATAAGTCTGAAAATAAACACTATATTTCGTTTGCCTACATACTACACTCTAAACAAAGATTTTCTCGTAAAATATAGTCCTCAAGAAAACCAACAGCTAAAGAAAGATACGGACTCGTATAAAAATATAAACACGCCCGTTCAACAGACAACTGAAGTCTTGTAATAATCAAGTAAGCAAGACGGGAAAACTTTATAATTTCTGCTAAATTACAATTTTTTTGGCTTAACGCCTGATGGGCCGGCATGGCCAGGTGGTTAGAGCGCTCAACTCGTAATCTGAGGGCCACAGGTTCGAATCCCCATCACACCAAACATGCTCGCCCTTTCAGTCGTGAGGACGTTATAATGTTACTATCAATCCTACTCTTTGTTTGTAAAAGAGTAACCTAAGAGTTGGCGGTGGGCGGTGATGACTAGTTGCCTTCCTTCTAGTCTTCACTGTTAAATTAGGGACGGCTAGCGTAGATAGCACTCGTGTTGCTTTGCGCGAAATTCAAAAAACCACACCAAGTTTAAGGACTGACTCTATACAGTGCTGGAATAATTGGTATTTTACTTCCTCCTAACGATCGGTTACACATAGTTTGAGTTCAATGAAGTCTGGAATAATCGAGCGTTTTATCATTATTTCAGGATCACGTGATCAAACGAATATATTTTTTTAAATATTCAAAATAAGAAAATTCAGTATTTTCTTTAGAGTTTCACTGTATTAAAAACAGCATCACTCATTTCTATTCTGTATCGACAATAAAATACATATTTAATAGGCTTAGCGTTTCAAAAATCAACACATCCCATTTTAAAATGTTTCATTATCAACTAGCATTTTAATGGTTGGTTTATGTTGTTAAACTACATAATACACTATCTGTGTTCTTTCCCGCATGGGTATCGAAACCGGACATGTAGTGTTGTAAGGGTCCAGATTTACCACTGAGCCACTGGGAACATCGCATTTTCTTTTAACTCGGTTCATTAAAGCGGTTACTATCAATTTGTCATTGCTCTTGTTGTCTGAAAGCTTTCTTGTAAAAAAATAAACACATTTTAAAGTTTTAATGATATGTATATTTGCTACTTGCTTTTTTCCTTGTGGAAAGTTTATCACGCAAACTATTGTTCTTTTTTATTATTTTAACTACTTAGAAATATGCAAAAATATTCTCTCTTTATACGAGATATTCAATTTACCTTTGTTGATTTCTCTACTTCCAATTGGCCATTATTCTTCACGACGTCAGAAGACACTGAAGTTTCTTCACTACCAATCTCTTTAACATAAACATTAGATTTACAGACGCGTTTGATCATGATGTCGCCACTGTTATCCATCTTGAATTTAACTCCCTGGTAGTGGAGGAAATAAGCAAATAATAAATTTATATTTTAAATCAAATTTTAAATTTTCTTCTTAATTTTTGATTTGTTGGTTTCTGTGAAGTACAAAACTGCACAATTGTCTGTGTTCTGCCTACCACGGGTATCGAAACTCGATTTTTGGCTTTGTAAATATTCATAGGTACCTCTGTACCATTTAAATGGATGGTGGTGGTATTTGAAACTTTAGATATTTACCAAATTTTCTCTCTTATTAAAATGATTTTGTACATCAACGGATACCGTAATATCAACAGTACTTGTGTTTCAAAATCTGGAGAGCAAACTGGGAGGATTTACACACTTTTAAATAAGTTAAGAAAAAATACATTCGAGATATGTATAAAATTTATTTAAACCAATGTTTCGTCTTTACAGATTCTTCAGGGTTAATGCGCGCGCGCTTGGTGTATGAACTTCAATTACTTCTTATTTCTGTTCATAGATACAATTTAACTTTTAATTTAGAAAAATGACAAGAAAATTCTCAACTGGAGAATGAAATTTCTACTTAAAGTGTGAGCTTGGAATCCGTTCCATCACAGTTTTAAAAGGTACGTATGCATAGATATATACATATATAGAGGTAGATAAATGTGCACGAGACATCTTGGTGCCCTTTTAGGATCGGATTGATCACGTAAGAAAGAAACCAAAGTGAAAGTCTATATATCAACTTTTCCACTTACATTTCCAATATGCCGTTTTGCTTCTTCTGTCTTAGAATCCCTCATTGGATTATCGAATCCACAAAGGCCAATTCTGAAAAAAAAAAAAAAACTGATTGGAATTAGATGTTTGTTATTGATAACTAACGTAAACCTCATCTGCGTTTGGTCAGTTTTAGTTTTTATAAACAAACAAACAGAAATGATAAAAAAAAGTTGAATTAACTAACCTATAACCATCGAATCCATCATCCGATCCGTTAATTGTTAAGACAGGAACTCGGGCATAGGCTTTGGCTACTCTCCTATTTCTCTCCATACAAATGACTTTAGCCCAGATTTCGTCGTCAATTTGATCCCACTTATTAAGGACCTCTTGTGTGATCCTTCAAAATTATAAAAATCAAAACAATACACTTCATCTAGTCCTTTAAGAAGGTCACAGTCTAATTTACTGATTATCTACCATTGTTAGTTTAAAGTTACGTAAACTCATCATTTACTATTGTTAGTTTAAAGTTACGTAAACTCATCATTTACTATTGTTAGTTTAAAGTTACGTAAACTCATCATTTACTATTGTTAGTTTAAAGTTACGTAAACTCATCATTTACTATTGTTAGTTTAAAGTTACGTAAACTCATCATTTACTATTGTTAGTTTAAAGTTACGTAAACTCATTATTTATTATTGTTAGTTTAAAGTTACGTAAACTCATCATTTACTATTGTTAGTTTAAAGTTACGTAAACTCATCATTTACTATTGTTAGTTTAAAGTTACGTAAACTCATCATTTACTATTGTTAGTTTAAAGTTACGTAAACTCATCATTTACATTGTTAGTTTAAAGTTACGTAAACTCATCATTTACCATTGTTAGTTTCTAAAGTTACGTAAACTCATCATTTACTATTGTTAGTTTAAAGTTACGTAAACTCATCATTTACTATTGTTAGTTTAAAGTTACGTAAACTCATCATTACCATTGTTAGTTTAAAGTTACGTAAACTCATCATTTACCATTGTTAGTTTAAAGTTACGTAAACTCATCATTTACTATTGTTAGTTTAAAGTTACGTAAACTCATCATTTACTATTGTTAGTTTAAAGTTACGTAAACTCATCATTTTACCATTGTTAGTTTAAAGTTACGTAAACTCATCATTTACCATTGTTAGTTTAAAGTTACGTAAACTCATCATTTTTATTGTTAGTTTAAAGTTACGTAAACTCATCATTTACTATTGTTAGTTTAAAGTTACGTAAACTCATCATTTACCATTGTTAGTTTAAAGTTACGTAAACTCATCATTTACTATTGTTAGTTCAACAATGTTTTTTGTTGCTTTTGATTTAAAACAGTATTATTTCACCTTCAACTTTTAATTGTTTTTTATTGTCAGCAAGCATTAATTATCAACAGAAAATATAGATTTAAATTTCATTACATAATTGTACTCAGGTTTCGTTAATTTCTAAAATCGATCGAAACAAGCTATAATCTCAATTAAAACAATTAGAATTATTGATTTTCTCGCTGAATACGCACAACAGGATAATTATTGGAAATTGTCTACTAACTTTTCATTTTAAGCCCCTTTCCCCTTACCGTATTTTTTGAGTTTATAAGAGAGAGGGAGGCCAACAAATAAAGAGTATGCCTACAGTTGTAGTGAATCAAACAGAAGCTAACATAACAAAAGCCAGTTAAGGAGTTATAATAATTTGCTGAAGCAGTCATACATTTTGGTTCAAACTGTTTTATTTG